>NW_023339718.1:5531131-5535503 GCF_004916995.1 Morone saxatilis
GTGTGTGCGGCTACAATCCAGTAGCCGCACACACACATCACACCTTCCTCAGGTAAGTGAACAGTCTCAGTGTCCTTAAGACTATCGAATCAGGGTTAGTAAACAGATTTATTACATTTATTATTATTATTTCATCTCTCTAAATTCCAAAACTCTTAATATGGCTCCAACAGACTAATCAATAATCAATAATCAGAGAGATTAAAGACTTGACATCCGTTCTGCACGTGGTCTGTAGAGCGTCTGCATGGGTCTGCAGGGTCTTGCAAGGCTTGGTCTGTAGAGGTCTGCAGTTGCGGTCCGTTAGAGGTCTATAGCAGTTAGGCTCTGGTAAGTGTCTGCACTGGACCTTGAGGACCTCCTGGAAGTGTCCAGGTTCTCCTTCATGCTGTAGTGCAAAAAGTCTCAGAGATAGGAAGATGAAGGTTACAGCGGAACATCCCATACAGACGGTGGACACAGGAGAGTACACACCTGCATGGGGAGGTGGGAGGCCAGGCTGGACCACGGCGGACAATTTGACCTGCAGGAGACATACAGGACAGCCAATCAAGAACACACCACAACCAATCAGAGACCGCCAACACCAGATCACGAAGATACCCAAACCATCAGAACACACCAACAACCAATCAGAAGACAGGAGACAAAGAGCTGCCTGTAGCTACAGACAACACTGTCTTCACCAAACTCCAAAGAACCATTCTTAACGCTGTGCTGGTGTGTGTGTGTTACTGTTGTGTGTGCTCTGTTGTGGGTGTTACTTGTGGTGTGTACTGTGTGTGTGGTTACTTTGTGTGTGTTACTTGTGCTGTGTGTTACTGTGTTGTCGTGTGGTGTGTGTGTGTGTGTGGTGTGTGGGTGTGTGTTACTGTGTGTGTGTGTGTTGTTCCAGGGTTTCTTGTAGCTCCAGGGAAGCGAGGTCCGAAACGTAAGAAGTCGTAGATGTGTTGTTTTCCCCGGCCTGAGGGATCATGTTGGTAACAGAGTTGATGAGGACGGGGACGGGGTTGATCAGGACGGACGGACTCAGTTGTCAGTCTGAGGAAGGTTCGAGAAGTTTGTCAGTGCCTTGGCTCAACGGCCAGAGAGTGAATGAAAGGTTATTAATAATGTTATAATAATGGTTATAAAGTAACTGATTATAATAATATTATAATGATGTTATAATAATTGTATATAATGATGTTTATAATAATATTTATAATATGTTATAATAAGTGTTATAATCAATGTTATAATGATGTTCATAATAATGTTATAGATGGATGTTTAGAATAATGTTATAATAATCGTTATACATGATTGTTATAATAATGTTATATTTGATGTTTTACACCTCCCTCTGATCCCTTTATAACCTTACAGATCTGAACCACAGAGACTTTATACAGTGATTAAAGTTATATAATCTTTATATATATATTATTAATACTACGGGTTACTATGGGTGGATTGATGTCACCTTGAGGCAGCGCAGCAGTGACGGCAGCAGAGGCCAAGCGGCTGGGTGGTGATGAACCCACGGAGGGGTGCGCTTCCTGATCAGTGACCAGCCAGGTTCAGGACCAGCCGTCTGCGATCAACTGTACTACTCAGGAGACTCATTGAGCTTCTCCGCAGGGCCTGGCAGGGCGGGGGGTGGGGGGGTGTTAATGGATGATCAATAATACAGTCTGTGGAGATAAATGAGTCAGTTGATTCAGACAGTCAGGCTGACCTTGTGGGTGCAGGTCTCTGATGGAGGACAGGAGGGAGAACCGGCCTGAGAGGACGACGAGTCCAGGTAATACTCCACCAGGAGCGGACGAGGACAGCGCCCTCCTCCTGTCTTGGGGACAGGGGAACTACAAGGTTACACTGAAGCGTCTGGTCAGACAGACAGGGTGGAGGCGACAGACACGAAGAGAACAGCAAGAGAAGACTGACAAAGGATAGGAGAAACTGACAGAGAGCAAGAGACAAGGTAGGAGACAAGGACAGAGAAGAGGACAGACAGAGATGGGAAGAAGACAGAGGAGACAGACAGGTGGGAGACAGACAGGTGGAGGACAGACAGAGAGACTGACAGGGGAGACTGACAGAGGAGACAGACAGGTGGAGACTGGACAGAGAGACAGACAGGGTGGGACATGACAGAAGAAGAACAGACAGGTGACGAGACTGACAGGTGGGAGACTCGGACAGACGGAGACTGACAGGGGTGGGAGACTGAAGATGAGACAGACCAGTTTTGGAGACCTGACAGAGGACAGACAGGGTGGAGACTGACAGGAGGACAGGACCAAGAGAGACTGACAGGTGGAGACTGACAGAGGAGACAGACAGGTTGGAGACTGACAGGGTGGAGACTGACAGGAGAGAACAGAGAGGACTGACAGAGAGGGACAGGACAGAGAGACTGACAGGTGGAGACTGACAGTGGACTCACCTGTTACCTCAGCTGCTGGTTGACTGCCTGCTCACTTGGCTCCTGCGCTCCTGAAGCTCTGGAACTGTCCGAATTAGAGCAGGAGCTCACCTAGATACTACCTGCTTCTGGACATTCATGGACACCTGGAGACAGACAGACAGGAGAGGACAGACAGACAGACAGACAGACAGGGAGAGAGACGACATGGACAGAAAGGAGGAGAGGGACAGACAGAGAGAGGATGAGAGGATGAGACAGGACAGAGAGGACAGACATATAGCAGACGACAGAGAGAAGACAGGGCAGGACAGGCAGGAAAACAGGCAGATTATTTAACATATATTTTGTTTTTTATTATTTCTTCTCAAGTTTACAAAAATTAAAAGACTCATTCTGCAGAATGATTTATTTATTTGTATTTGTTTGTTTCCTCAGTATCAATAAAGTTGTGTGTGTATTTGTTGCTTAGTTACTGCAGCACTGGAAGTAATCCGATTACTCGAACTGCTGGCAGTATACTCTGAAGATCAAAGATACTTATTAAACATATTAATGTGGTTAATAAATGACAGGAAATAGATGTAGCTTGTTACTTACTGTTTGTTTTATGTTTGTTTTGTGTTTACTGTGCGTAATCTGTGATTCACTGCTGATTTAATCTGGTGGATGTGACGTCATTATCAGTTATAAACTGGCGTTAGCACTGAGCTTAACAGTTAGCATTCCAGGAAGCTAACACGCTAACATGCTACAGCTGGACAGCCGCCACGCGTTCCCGCCGCAGGTGTTGTGTAAGGTCCGCGTGCTCATACACAAACCAAAAGCTTGTGAGAGTAACAACAACAACAAACAACAAACATTAAAGTTAACCGCGCGTTAACCTTCAGACTGTTGGATCGAACAGGCGCAGACATTATTGAGCCACACGCAGGCGCCCCGCCCACTTGCTGTGTCACTCACAGTCAGGAGGCGTTAACGAGCCAGGACAGGATCGGAACAAACAAGCTCACACACAAAGACATACACTTACTATGTCAGTTATAACAACAACAATAAACCCTCTGTAGAGCTCATAATGAGTGAACCATTCTTCACATTTAGTAACATTTCTGACTGTGTATATTAATAATTATCCCTCCTCCTCATCTGAACTGCTGCCAGCGTCTCAGTTTCACTGTGGGACAATATGACGCACGCTGGAGCGCCAGAGAAAACTACAAACACAAATAACGACTCTAATTTTGCTTTAATTTTGGACATTAATCATAATCTGAAATTAACCTGCTTAAAAACTTGTATAATACAAAATAATCAGGCTTACAATCTTACAGCAGAGTGCTTAATTTTAATGTGACATGTTAAAAGTTACTAGAACTGTAATAAGGCTCTTATGTGTGAACATTGACAGAGATTATTGCCCTGTTTACACTTGATACAAACTGTATTTGGACAGCTTTACCAATGAGATTATACCTGACTAACCAACATTTTATTCTACGTTTTGTTAAATCCAGGATATTTCTGCTAATTTCATGTTACAATTAAAATACAGAAACAATCTGCGCTATAACAACTCTCTCATGCGTGCCGCTGTGTGTGTTTGTCGTGTGTTATGGGCTGAGTGGGAGTGTGGTGTTGTTGTCTATGTGGGTTGTGTGTTTGTCTCTGTGGTGTGTGAGGCTGTAGTTTGTGTGTGTTTGTCTCTGGTGTGTTGGTGTGTTAATGTCTTCTGTGTGTGGTGTGATGTAGTTGAGTGAGTGTGTTGTGTGTGTGTTTGTCGTCTGTGTGTGTGAGTGAGTGTGCTGTGCGTGGTGTGTGTGTGTTTGCAATCTGATGTGTGGTGTGGTGTGTTTTGTGTGTTTGTGTGTGTGTTTGTGCAGCAGTGTGTATATTCTCGCGTCTGATGATAAAACAACAGCGTTTGTTTGTGTACGAACAGACCCTTGAGCTCCTGTAACA
>NW_023339718.1:5535528-5536512 GCF_004916995.1 Morone saxatilis
GGTTCAAATCTAGAGTTAAAAAGAGTTTATACCCTGTTTACTGAGGAGATGTTACAGATTATAGATATTAACTGAGCTAGAAACCACACACACACATATTGAGTGATAAAGTGTAATGTGCCTTACAGGTAACACTGATCCAGATATCAGACTGCTGCTGTTTCCATCAGCAGTTATTTCAGACAGAACGAGGGAATAAATGTTTGTTTGACTTTATTTGTTCCTTTCAAACTGTTTTATATGAATAAATAAATGTAGAACAACAGCTGAAAGAGCAGAAATCCACTTAAAGAAGAGAACAGGAACACACAGATATAAATAGCAGCAACATTTACTGTGTGATTGAGGTCATAATGTGAACCTGAAGCTGCTACTGTTTCCCCACAAACACCTGCAGCACACACACACACACACACACACACACACACACCTGTCTGACAGGGTGTGTGTCTGTGTGTGTGTGGTTTCCTCTGTGGAGCTCAGTGTTTGTAGAACAAGACGGTGCTCAGGAGGTGTCATGGCGGAAGGGAAAATGATGTACTTCATGTTGAACACATCGAGCTGTTGTTGAGCTGCTGTCGTGTAGAATGCGTTTAATAACTCTTACAGAAAGTGAAGTGTGTGTGAAACCCGCCTGTGAGACTGCGAAGGGCTCGTGACTAACAGCCTGAACGTGAGAAGTTGCATCGAGAGCTAAAACTGAACTGAGAAGGTGTTTTTCCACCTCACAGGATGCAGCCTGCAGACACAGTTCAGGGCAAATCAGCTCCAAGTTCCTCTTTTATAGTCAATATAAAAGATATAAATATATATAAATAGAAAGTAAAGTTTTTCACTGTAAAGATACAACAGGATCCTAATGTGGAGGAGCACGTGCACTATTACCTGTATCTGCACCGGGTGGGCGGGGCTAAAGCAGGGGTCATTGTGGAGTCTCATGCCCCTCTACCATGAACCACCCACTGTCTGTCTGTCTCTCTGTCT
>NW_023339718.1:5536586-5538115 GCF_004916995.1 Morone saxatilis
GTCTGTCCTCATTAAACTACAGGAGATCACACTGGACATCAACAGCAGCTCCACATTGCACAGAAACAGTCTGGAACCACGTTCAGCAAGCTAACATTGTTAGCATCTGTTAGCAGATGGTTGGTTCCTGCAGTGGGTTAGGGGTTAGGGGTTAAGGGTTAGGGGTTAAGGGTTAGGGGTTAGGTCACAGAGACGCTTCAGCTAACTGGCTAACAGCACTCATTTACCCACAATGCACCGTTCTCAAAGGGGAAGGATGCAGGGAGGCTGTGGGTGGAGGAAGTATTCAGGTCCAATAAATAAAAGCACGAATAGAAAACTCACGGAGGTAAAAGTATCAAACATTTGAATCATTGTGCAGTAAAATGTTCCTGTCAGTGTTTTAATATTATATATAATGGATTAATATTACTGCTGTATTATAATATATCATATATATTTACTGTTGGGTGGTTTTGGTCTTGGTAGCCTACTTTATAGCCCCCTGATATATTTGCATGTATTAAAGACTAAAATGGTCTCAACCTACAAACGACTCGATCCCAGTGTGCTAGAATATTCCATGAGGCTAGCACGTTAGCAGTTAGCTGTGCACCTGCAGCCGCCCCCAGAGATCCAGATGATGTCACTGATGTCACTGATGTCTCTGATGTCACTGATGTCACTGATGTCACTGATAATACGTCCTGCTGGGTTAAACGCCGCCTGCGTCTGCAGCGCGTTAAGTCTCGCTCTTTATTTCAGCACCACATTAGAGAGTCGAGGTCTCGTCTATTTTATCTGTGAGCCGTGTGGTTCTCAGCAGAAATAGATCCATAGTCATATCGACAATATAGCAACAACATATCTCTACTGTCTGAAGCTCTATCTCTGTACAATATAAATATATTTATACATATATATTTATATATTGATATATATAAATGCGTTGATAAAGAACTCTATCACGGTATAATTAATATTCTCACGTGACTTGATCTGAAAAAGGAAATAGTTTATCCTCCAAAATAAAAGGTTTCTAAACTAAATGTAGATAAAAATGATTGTTTTAGAGACATTTTATTGTTTAACTTTTAAAATAGTAATGAGTTTAAAATAATAATTCATGATACATTATTTTTCTTCTGTAGAAAAACTACATTTCAAAGATTGTTCAGAAAACTCATTAAAGTGAAAAACTGTTAATTATTTAATCTTTTAAACAAGAACCCAAATAATGAAAAAAACATTTAAATACAGACAGAAAATTAAATTACCTCAACAAAAGATTATTATTGGGTCGGCAGAATGTGTGACTTTATGTTTCTTTTATGATTATTGTGATAATATTGTGAATTATTTTAATAATTGATAAAGATAATTGGGACTTTAATATCTTCCCCTGCAGTAGAATATGTCACAGATATAAATACGACGTATGAACATTGTTATGAGTCCAACATGGCGTCTTTGGCCGTCTGAAGCAGAACATTCTCACACTGGAGGATCTGAAACCATCAGAAGGATTTAAATATATAATATATATATAT
>NW_023339718.1:5538215-5538421 GCF_004916995.1 Morone saxatilis
TGTGTGTGTGTGTGTCAGTGCGGGACTACAGAGTGTGTGTTCGGAGGACGGAGGCGGCCGACCGCTGCAGGCTGAAGGGAGACGGCGTCCTGCGAGCAGACGAAGACGCTTTGCACCTGATCGATAAGACGGGAGAGATTGTGTTCACCTGGCCGTACAGATACCTGAGACGCTTCGGACGGGACAAGGTGACACACACACACACA
>NW_023339718.1:5538528-5539272 GCF_004916995.1 Morone saxatilis
ACACTGTAACACACTCACACACACACACTGTCACACACTGTAACACACTCACACACACACACTGTAACACACTCACACACTGTAACACACTGTAACACACACACACAGTAACACTGTCTGACTGTCGTCTGACTGTCTGTTTCTCCTTCAGTCCACGTTCTCCTTCGAGGCCGGGCGCCGCTGTGACTCCGGCGAGGGGAGTTTTGAGTTTGACACCAAACAGGGGAACTTCCTGTTTCAGGCGGTGGAGGCCGCCATCAACCTGCAGCGGATCTCGCTGCCCCACAGGCAGACCTCCG
This sequence comes from Morone saxatilis, assembly GCF_004916995.1. Classification (NCBI taxonomy): domain Eukaryota; kingdom Metazoa; phylum Chordata; class Actinopteri; family Moronidae; genus Morone; species Morone saxatilis. Next base: position 5,538,828 of record NW_023339718.1, read on the forward strand.
GGGGCGGGCAGGTGAGTCCAGAGGCCCCCCAGGACCTGCCCCCCCTGCCCGTCAACCCGCCCCTGATCCAGAACAGGATGCCACCGCTACCTCAGCCCCGCAGCCATATCCCACAAACCCCTGCTGCTCAGGTCAGCTCACATTACAGGGCCTTTTTAGCACAGAGTTAGTATTTTCACAATAAAGTCAAGATTGTTGAAGATGAAACCTTAACCATGTGACTCACAGCGGGTCACATGAGGCACAAACAGTCTCACATCCAGCTGTCTGTCTGTCTGTCTGTCTGTCTCTCTGCAGGCTGCTGATGGGGTTTACAGCATGGTGACTGAAACTCCAAACCTTCAGATGATTCATCACAAAGACAAAGAGAGCTCCACTCCTTCTCATCAGCAGCAACAGCAACATCGCCCCCTGGTGGTAGGAAGCACACACTGCACACACACTG
>NW_023339718.1:5539299-5541198 GCF_004916995.1 Morone saxatilis
ACACACACTGATACACACACCGATACACACACTGCTCTAACTGATCAGGACGATTGATGAAGATCTCATCTTCAGACCGAAGTTACTGAAGTTACAAAGACTAAAAGTAGGTGTGATAAAAAGACTTTAACTGAAATAAAATCATTAAATGTGTGCTGGCTGGCTTTTTATTTTAATTTTGGATGTTATAACCTGAAGCTCCCAGTGGGCTGTATTTTATAATTATCTCAGTGTTCAGACGGAATATTTCAGTTCTGCTCCATTTTGTTAATTGTCCATATTGATTATGATTATCAATATCAGCAGACCGATCAATAGCTCCCCCTGTTGGACAGTTTGAGTCATTTCAGTCACTGGAGGAGTGAACCAGACTGATCAATAACTGATTGGTTGTCTCCTGTTCTGTCCTCAGTCTCGTCTGGAGCCTCCGGTGGACAAAGCGCTGACCGGCGTGAAGAGTCTGACTCTGGACACTCGCGGCGTCCCCGCCCCCCGTAAGAACCAGGTGAAGATGATCTCCAGCTGCCCTCTGCCTCACCCCGGTCCCGAGTCCGGCCCCAACCCGGGTCCAAGCTCCGCCCCTAACCCCAACCCCCGCCTCAGCCCCAAACTGAGCTCCAACCCCAACCCGGACCAGACGTACTCCCAGATCGCCCTGCCGACTGCCGACCGCAGCACCAAGCGGGAGAAGAGAGGCGGCGCTGCCTCCTGCGACCAACCGGAGCCGGAGTACTCGCTCCCCTTCGACACCCTCACCGTCAACGTCATGTCCAACATCCGGGACTCACACAGAGCCGAGTCCGGCGCCGACCCGCTCTACGACAGCATCGACGAGATGAAGATCAGAAACATCTTCCTGAGCAACGCCGCCGCCAACGCTGCTGCCAATGCCGGCGCCGCAGGGCCCACATACGGGAAGATAGAACACATCTACGACGAACCTGAAGGCTGCGCCGCCAAACCTCCCACCTCGTTGTACGACGACCCCGAGGAGATGAGGGGAGACGCCTGGAGGATTATGGGTACGCCCGCTGACCCTAAAGGTCACGAGTACCCGTACAACTCCCGGGTGGACGACTACGCCGTGCCCAAACGACCCCAGAGGGTACTTCCTGCCACACAAAGCACCAACGAAGAAGAAGAGGATGAGGAGGAGGAGTCAGAGGAGGAGGAGGGGGAGGAGCAGCAGTATTCGCCATACAAAAACGTGATGGTGAAGATGGCGTAGAGACAGGAAGTGCACGCACACACAGTGATCAATAATCACTGATCACAGAGCTGATCACTGACACTCATAGTTCAAAGTTCAACCGCCTCGTTTTTATTTCCCGCTAGCGAACGCTCTGCTCAGCTGCTTCTAGCACTTATTTTCTATATTATCAGTTAATCAATGAATCTGTGATCAATAACTTTCTCTTAGTTTGTTTGTCAGTGAAATGTTTTATGAATCTGTTTCTATAAATTTATTTATACGTTTGTAAACTACAATAAAGTTTAATTTGGACAGAAATGATGAATTATTTAATGAATGTTTCCCCCAGCAGAGGGCAGCAGAACACCTTATTATTATTAATCAGCCAATCAGGAAATACATCAGCTTATTGTTCTTTAATTAGTTTATTTGTTAACTTTCACAAACTAAATGAATATTAATATTCAATAAATCAAACCTTTATTCAGTGTTTTTGTACAGATGCTTGTAAATCTGAAAATAAATGCTGATTTATTATTAATGTTTGTTGTTTCTTTCACTGAGCCTCAAACCACAGAAATAATATATATATAATACAGAAATAATACAGATAGAATACAGATATATATATATATTAAATTCAGTTTTATTTGTATAGCACCAATTCATAACAGAAGTTATCTCAGGACACTTTTCAAATAGAGCAG
>NW_023339718.1:5541298-5543446 GCF_004916995.1 Morone saxatilis
CAATGTTGATTTTTGTGTGTGTGTGTGTGTGTGTGTGTGTGTGTGTGTGTGTGTGTCAGCTGCAGAGCGTGGCGTCCCTGAAGGTCACCATCCAGCAGAGCAGTGAGAGCAGAGAGTTCGGACAGACAGACAGGACGGCTGACAGACAGACAGGTGGACTCCACTGTCACGTCTGTGACCTCACCTGTCGCTCTCTGCAGGTGAGCATCGACCGGACACACACCTGAGCCTCCACTACTGCTACATCACTATATCTCCATTGAATTATCTTTAACAGGTCCATATATACTTTATCAAACGCTGCAATAAATAAATACACATTTCTTAAAGAATGTCGAGGATCAACACATTGTGATCCATTAACTTTACAACCAGCAGACAGGAAGAAGAACTCTGAGAGTAATAAAATGTACATAAAGTATAAACAGTGAAATGTTCTCTGTCAGTCTCTGATTATATCTGATCTGTTCTGGATCAATATCTTTGCACACGACGTCCTGTCGCTGCGTTCCTGTGGCAGGAAGTGATCTCTATCAATAATCCTCTAAATGTCTGTAGAAACCACGAGCAGCTTTTATTTAACAGTTGTTACTGCAGCAAAACACAGATTATTTATAATAAAACATATATTTATAATCTCCACCTCGCTGTCAGCTGTTACATCCATCTGTGCTCTCTTCAGGTCCACCAGACTCCAGTGATAAAAACTGTGATTTTACCTCACAGCACACAGCAGTTTCTGGTTCTACTGCTGCCTCCATCTGCAGCGACTGATGTTTGTTCTGATCCAAATTAATGTGGTAAAACACCAAAGTCACACAATAACACCAACGGACTGACCAACGGAGGCAGCGGCAGACCAACAGCTGCTGTGTGCTGTGAGCTTAAATCACGGTTTTTATGACTGGAGTCTGGTGGATTTAAAGAGAACTGACAGCGAGGTAAGTCCACAGTCAGTGTTTGAATCCAGATGTTTCCTCTTTATAACGTCACACTCAGGTCCAACATCAGGATTTTCTCTCTAACATCGTTTAAACTTCGCTCAGCTTTCACTTCCCGCCCTTCTGCACGTCCTCACACAGCTGGAGCCAGCTAACCTCGTTAGCCAGCCGAGCTAACGCTAATTAGTTTACAGCTAACGGATCAATAAATCAATCAATCAACGGGTCAATAAATCAATCAATCAATGTCCTCGGTTTATTAAAAGCTCTATTAGCATACAGCTAACCAGCTACCAGAGCGTCGTCCAATCAGAGGTTGAGATTTATTTCCCGCCTGCGAGTGAATCTTCAGCGATTTCATACAAATTATTGATAATTAATCAATAAATGATTAAAACTGTTTATTAACTGATCCCAGCTGTCAATCATTCTGAGTGACATCAGCAGCAGCCAATCCCGTGGTTTGGAATCTTGTTGGTGGGCGTGGCTTCACGGTAAATGCTGATCACTGATTGGATCGTTAACAAACTGCATCCACACAAACATTCAATAATCAATAATTACTAATAATGATTATATATTACAGAATATTACCCACAATGCAACGTAAGATCTTTTACTGAGAGGTTCTATCTTATAACATTTATTTAGTTTAAATAATCAATAAGGTCAAAGGTCCCAGACCTGAGGAGAGGAGCAGGTCTGATCAATAAAGCTGATCAATAAAGCTGAGCAATCAAACCGATCAATCAAACTGATCAAACTATGGTTTCAGTGTTCTGACTTTATAAAATCCAAACATTATTTCTCATTCTGTGTTTTTATAGGTGATCGATAATATTATGATCAGCTGATTGATCAATAATCATTTATTAAACAATATATATACTATATAAACTATAATGATGTCAGATTGTTTAGATCAGAGCTTTTAAACATTAAATCATCTTCATCATTCTCACCTCAATCATGATTATCGATTATTGGATCAGTTTCAGAATAAAAGTCCCTTTATTTCCAAGTTTCTGAATGAATCTGATTTGATATCAAATATTAAAATATAAATGAATGAATTATATTGATTTTATATTGATTTTATATTTCACACAGAAACGTGACGAGAGGACGTCACGGTTTGAGGATTAACGGAATCCGGTTTCTGAGTCAAAGCCGTTGATGAGTGATAATCAATAATAAAGTGAGTGAA
>NW_023339718.1:5543546-5549794 GCF_004916995.1 Morone saxatilis
TGATACGCTGCAGTCTGCCCTTGTAAATATGTCCTGAATGTGAACATTAACTCAGTAATATTTGTGTGCTCGTCTCTAACTGACCCCAGAAACAACTTGTGAGTTCAGTTCCTACTGCGTCACTAACTGGTCACTAAGTAAGTACATTTTGTACTTTGTGTCTAAAATGAAAAAAATCAGGAAGCTGTTTCCTGATTAAGCTGATTAAACACATGAAACACTGTACTAATCCCTCATATTGCACATTAAATTAAAGAGGAGAAACTCTGCTACAAGCACATATAAAATCTGTACAGCATCATAAAGTCAACCCACTCGCCACATTTCCATTGATAGTGCTCTGTATGGTTTCCTTTGAAAAATGTATAGAGGTCTGGTTGAAAAAAACTGTTGTAAATGGATGTGATGAAGGGGTTAGTGACATAAAAGTGAAATATATAATTTGGTACATAAAGAAATTCAAAAGGCATAGATGGTGCCAAAATCGCCATTTTAGAGATTCATTCTGCTCTGCTTCACTTTATAACACTTAAACTCGGCAGAAATAATGTCCACATATGTTGCTATGCTTTGCTTTAGATTTAAAAGCTGCAACTGCATCATTTTTAAAGTGATATTCATTGTAAAAGTGCAAGTTTTAGTGACATACTGATACTGATACTTACACATCTGAACAAATGTTGCATGTGTTCCCTTTATTATGACACCAACATTATTTAAATAGACTTTGTAGTTGCAGAGATATACTATATTCATTTTGGGTCATTTTCGAGCAGAGGCCTAAAAAAAGGTTAATATTCATAAATATGGGAACAAAACAGGCTGTTTGGTTTTCACAATGTTGTCCTTCATATACATCCACTCTATCACATTTACAGTGTGGAAATTAGTTTTCTATGAAAATAACACACAAAATAAAGAATGAAAGAAACTAAATATGAAAACATGTTTTCCTTCATTTTAATTTAGTTTGAATGTTTCTAAAGTGGACATTTGTTTCTAAGAGCTTCTTATTGTACAGCAGCTTTCAACCACACGGCAAACACAGTATTCTTTATTAAACAGGGTAAAAAGGTAAAATAGAATAAATCAGATGAACTTACTCACACATATAATTTGGTTTAGAGGTTTTAGGGTGGAGGACCTGTTTAAAGACACAGTGAAACCCAGTGGAGGTAAAAATAAAACCTCAGTGAGTCCAGATGAGTTTTAGAGAAGTTAAAATGAGAGCCATGAATGTTGGAGCAGACTCGTGAATATTGCAGCGCTTTAGTTAAAGTAGGTGAACAGAGCGGCAGCGAGTGTTGTTTCTGAATTAAACATCTATCTGATTCATTATGAAATAATGATGATATCACAGCAGGCTGCTGCACGGCTTCTGTGTGTGTCTGCAAACAACACGAACACCAGCTCACATTATAACACTCTATATACTGTATATATATATATATCATACAGTAGGTAATATATACAGTATATACTGTATATATATTACAGCTAACAGATAACATGCTAGCCAGTTGGGTTACCGCTAGTAAAAGATAAGAGCTTTCTTTGTGTCCCTGAGATTTTCTTACTGTTGTTCAGTAGGAAGTTATTCTCCCTGTGCCGGTTGCAACGCGTATAGATCAATTTACCAATTAAACACATCCAGTTATTCCTCTGGTTAATATGAATATTAACTCAGTTTTAAACATCATTAGACGATTTATCAGTCGGGCCATCGAAAGAAACATTTTGGTCAATCATTAAACTGAAGCCACTCGGACAAATGACACCTTTGAAGTTTGGCTTTAAAACGTAATAAACTTTTTACTCAGAGGTCTGATTTTTATTTTTATTTATTTTTCTTCACTTAAACAAACAACATTTACATTTTGTAGTTGTGTCATTTTGTGTACCAGAGAAAACGAGACGGAATCGCTGTGAATTCGGGATGGACCCCGATAAATGTATATATAGCCTACTGTATATTCAATGTAATTTTATCTGTAAAGCGCCAATTCATAACAGAAGTTATCTCAGGACACTTTTCAAATAGAGCCCGTCTAGACCAAACTCCTTAGAAAATTATTTACACAGTACCCATGGAGCGAGACCTTGGAGGACGGGGGCAAGGAAAAACTGCCTTTTAACGGGGGGCAGAAACCCTAGGACAGGCCCCGAACTCTATCGTATATTATATATATATAAGTAATAGGTCATGTCTGTAATCTGTTTCTTCCATTTTGGTATTTGGATATTCGCCACACACAGCGAACCTCTGCCTTTCCTGTTTCCTTTCGATATTAAATCCTACCATGATTAGGTGGTTTAATTATTCTAAAGCATTCATTGCTACTCGATTGTAACTGATAATAATAATAATCTAAAGATATTTTCTGAGACAATCTACCGTTATAATAATACTGTTGCAACCCCCTTGCTCTCCAAGTTGTTCTTGTTATTCTGTCCTTTGGTCGTTGGTCACGGATTGACTGTGACTGCACAACATCCAAATAAATACACACTTTACAGCCTTTAACAGGTTCAGTCAGACAGGAGTGTGTGTGTGTGTGTGTGTGTGTGTGTGTGTGTGTGTGTGGTGTTCAGGGACTTTGCGTCAGGATGTAAATTTAATGAGATTAACATTTGGAGCGGATTGAGTGGAGGACTAATGGGACGCTCTGCCGCCACTCCGGCTTAACATCAGAGGAAGTGTGAGAGAGCAGAGCTGGTTCAGAGTTCTGAAGTTCTACCTTTACTGAACCGACTCAGGTTCTTGACACCAGGTACCAACGGAGCTCTGAACACAGCCGCTGATACAGCAGGTGGTTGCTTTACATCGCTGTGTCCCGAACCATTGGTTACCATTGGTTACCGTTGGTTACCATTACAGGACATTGGTTTTCAGTTTCAGTCAATGATTTGTGTTGAGTTATCGTACGCTGTAGAGTTTATGTTCAATATGTGCTGAGACGTAAACTCTTCGACAGCTGGCATCCGTAAACCATGCTAGCTGGGTTAGCTCCTGCACATACAGCGGTCGTTAGTGTCGTTAGTATGACGAATGCAAACCAGAGAGACGAGAACATTTAAAGTATTTTTGGGCATAAAGGGTGTTTTTATCTGTAGTTCAGCTCTGGTCTTAATCAGATTAATACATTATTAATACTGACACTAAATCTCTCTTTAGTTTCTGTCAGTACATGTACAGGTTACATTAACATTAGCTGCTAAATTCATTGTAAGGTTTTAAATAATGGTTCTTTATTTCAGAAAGAAGTAAAAGCACATCGATTTCATGCATTGGTTGAAAATTTTGTGTTTGTTTCCATTGGACTCATTTTAAAACAAGAACTCTGTCAAAGGGTTCAAATATGCACTTGATGGCTACGTTAATGCTAACAGACTAAAGCTAACAGGTCCCAGGTCAGGATATGATGCTAACAGCCTCAGCAGGTAATGATGTAGAAGACTGAAGAAACAACATAATAAAATTATGTGATATTATAATAGTAATATAATAATATAATAGTGTAGTTTCTGGTTTCACTTCAGCTCTAAATATTCACCACATTTAGTAGAAAGCAGAATTTGCTGCTCACTGTTTGAGTGAGTGAACTCTGGAGACTCATTTACATGTTGTAGAGCTAAAATAAATCTTGTTTTTCAGCTCCGTTGTTAATTAATCAGGTGGGATCAGAGTTTGACAGCTTTCTGATTCCTGTTTCTTTGTTCTCCGTCTGCTCTGAAACTGCTCCGTTCAGGTATTTTTATCCCAAACTAAATATAACTGAATGAACCAGGAGGTCACTGTGTTACAAAGCTGCCAGTGACAGTTTGTTTTAATCTCACGAGTTTTACTTCACATTGCCATGTTGTGAATAACTGCATTGCTCTTATTAGGAGAAGTGATAAAGGAAGTCTTCATACAGTCATTGTTTAATATGCAAATGACGATTTCAGCCACCAGGCAAGTGAAAAGCTAAAGCACATGTTAATTTATAACAAATATAGATAGGTGTTTATTACATGATGAATTTCAAACTTAAAGTTTTCAGATGTTTTACATGTTGTTTCTGTCGTAAACTTCATATTTAGATTTTTCTTCATTCGTTTTTTATAAATCAGTGCTATTGGTTCCCCTTTACGTCTGCCGTTGGTTTGTACAAATATTTAACCAATGAAAAGTATTAAAAAACCAACAATATCAACGTTGTCAGTGCGGTGTTCAATTATTGTAAAAACAAAGGATTTTTTTTCCGTTTGCATTTTTGCAAAACGCTAAAATATTTAAGCTTTTAAGGGCGCCGTGACTTTCTGCCCAACAGCAACAATCGGTGATAATTCTGCTGATTCTTTAACAACTGAGAAACACTAAAGTCATATGTTTGTATTTAATTCAATTCAATTTTTTTTTTATTTGTATAGCGCCAATTCATAACAGAAGTTAACTCAGAGCAGGTCTAGACCGAACTCCTTTTAACATTGGGGTGTAAGAAAATATCAATATCAATATATAATACATAATATATATTATAATATTATGTTTGTGATACTGAATCGATTTCAGGTTTCCTAAAATGTTATTATGTTACAATTATAACATATCTCGTTATATTGAATCATAAACACTATATTGTAATATTTATTACCAGATTCCAGCCGAAGCCCTGTTTGTGTTCAAAATAATTATAAATGAATGTTAAAAAGTTACCAGATCAATAATTATTAATAATTAATTATAAATTATTTTATGTTTTCAAAAAATAAATCACAAAGTATTGGAATTTAGTCCAGATTCACTGATACGAGTCAGGAGTCAGTTTTAAAGTTATAGCTGCAACTACTTCGGTATGCGGACCCCGGATGGATCAGTGTACCACGAACCGGTCGATGGTCCGATTCTAAAGTTCTGTTGACTAAAGCTTTTCTGCTTTACAGTGAACCATCACATCTAAAATCTAAAGTCTGGAAGACATTTGGATTCTGTAAGAAGGAAGGAAAGTTGGACAAAGGTCTGTCCAGTGGTAGTGTGACAGATCTTAATACTCACCTGGTGAGACGTCACAGTGACACCTGTGCAGGCAAGGAGGAGTCTGTGGATGCTAACACAGCTAGCACAGCTAGCAACAACACACAGATATTAAACACTGTCCAACCACAACTGAGCTCCAACTACTGCACTGAATTGTTCCAGATAAAAATGTCCCTGAATCGTATCTTATCGGATCGGAACCTGTAATCCAAACCAAACTAAAACCACTAAAAACCATACGGACAGGTGGACAGACAGGTGGACAGTTTGTGATGTGTTGGTGCGCTCCGGGTTTCCGTCAGCCTCCTGAATTAAAGCAGAAAACAAACAAAGACTCATTTGATGGATGCTTTACTGCCCCCCATTTTTTCTGACTGTCTATAATCTTCTGTGTCTGCATATTTTCTCTGTGCACATTACCCATCAGACTAAAAACAGGAACTATGAAAACCTCGATCAACAGAACTTTGACTTCAGGAGAACACCCAAGGTATAAACTTGCATGGTCAAATGATGCACGCCGCCCAACCAATCTCTGAGCTCGCCCGGTAGTAGCCAAACACCAGTCAGCCCCGCCCACCCAGAATCCAACCCGGCTCCAGAGATAGACTCTTATCCTGGTGGCACGTCTTTTCTCCACCATTTCTTTTCTTTCTTTTGATTTTTCATGATTCCTGCACACCGGGAATGGGTTTACACTCACAGGAGAGACGCCCTTCCTCTTCCTCCCGTCCTCCCCCTCCTCTTCCTCCCTGTGAAGGGTTGCATGCAGCCAGGCTGAGGCTTGGCTCTGTCTGCAGATCTGAGGAACACCCGCCCACCAGGATCCTCTCACTCCTCTGCAACATCAAACCTCCTTTTCTTTTTCTTTTGGGAAATGAACCTCTTTCTCCTCCCCTTCCTCCTGCTCCTGTGCTCCCCGCCTCCCCTCCTCCTCCTCCTCCTCCTCCTCTCTCTTCCTTCTCTCCACTCGAATCTTTTTTTAATTTGCGGTTGCATCAGCGCTCTCTAACATGCACGTCCCTGATTGGTTGGTTGGTTGGAGTCTTGAAAGCGCCTCAGTTTGCATGTGCCACCACACCACGCACAACTTTTTGCCCCTTCTTTGTATTCAAGCTTCGACTTTGAGTTTTCTTTCAGTTCAGCAGATCTTGAACACTTTTTGTGTCCATTTTTTGGCCCCTCCCCTCCTCCCGTGGTAGCGTGGGTGAGAGGGAGCATGGTTGAG
>NW_023339718.1:5549894-5552480 GCF_004916995.1 Morone saxatilis
ATTTTTGTGTGATTTGAATATTTGTATATTTGTATATGTGTATATTTTATGCACCAACTGCACCAGGTCACATTCCTCGTAGGCGTAAAAACCTACTTGGCAATAAACAAAATTCTGATTCAGATTCTGATTTATGTTGGACGTACGCATGGATCACCATGAACCTCGAGCGAGGCCCGGCTGTCGGATTACGTTATTCAGCCTGGCTGGGTTGGAGCTGGCTGGCTAACATTAGCTTGCTCGCTAACATTATCACTAGCAAAATACTATGTGAGTGGCTAACGTTAGCTTCCCCAGCTTACTGAAATATTCTGACAGACGTGATTTCAGCCAACGATAAATGATGCTAACGGTACAAAGCTAACGGCCAACTAGCTACTAGCTACTAGCCAACAGCGACATTACAGACACAGTGAGACAGTCTATGATTGTACAGGAGACGTAGTTTATAAATGATCTGAGAGGGTTTATCCATAATACCTGTAGGACTGGATGTGCTCAGCTAAGTAGTTTTAGCAATTTGTCACTTTAATTTAACATTTATTGTATTAAAACACAGAGGACGCGTCCTCAGTGTCTTCAGTGTCCTCAGCGTCCTGAACGTGAGGAAGGTCGACAGCTGTGACAGACCAGCTGAGATGTGTTTGCGCGACTCCGAGCCCGAACTCCTTCAGTGTCGAGGTGATGAGAAACCAGACAACAGACGGAGGTGGAGAACTGAAAGATGACGTGGACGGACGGACAGACAGACTGAGAGAGAGACCGACAGAGAGAGAGACAGAGGGCTAAAGAAAAAGTAAATTGAAGCTGTTTTTGGACAAAAGTAAAAATAAAAAGCAGAGAAGAATAAAATAAACTCCACCAAGACTGAGAGAGTCTAATACAGGAAGGGAAATTAAAACAGTGTGCTCTTATTTTGAAAGAAAGCCGAAACCATTGTTGTCAATATGATTGGCTAGAAGCTGATCATATGATTGCAGGTACACTGGGAACCCTCCCAGCATGCACTGGGCCAACAGCCTGAAACCTCTCAGAGAGCAGCTTTAATGACTGAACTCATTCGTCTTCCCACAGAATCTGTTTCTGCTCGCTGGGTCTCAAACTACATATTAACTTTTATTCTTTCATTTCTAGAAGCTCCAGATTGTATAAAGTCCTCCTGAATGCTGCCATAATATAACCATAATGTACAATATACCCTGTATACAGAGACGTTAAAGAGATCTTCTGATGTAACTGACAAACACTCTTGGTGGAGATTAAAAACACAAAAGAAGGAAAGAAAGTGATGGAAGAGAAGCTGCTGAGGACTCTGATGATTTGAGATTCCAACACCTGCACAGGTGTCACAGTCGACATCTCACATTGGTTCACATGTTTCAGGTTGGTAACAAATCTTTACATCCCTGCTCTCATGGGTCAATCAGTTCCTGTCACTATGGCAACCAGACATCTCACCTGCAGCCTCAGAGATCATTAGAGATATTTAAAACGTATCTGTTCCTGTTTAATGTTGGCTCTTATTTTGAAATGCCTGTGAACAATGAGCTGTGCTGCAGGTTGAACAGGTTGAACAGGTTGAACAGGTTGAACAGGTGAAGCTGCAGTCTGATGGATGGAGGTGAAGTGATGAGACACACACTCACACACAGTCTGCATTAGAACAAAAACACGCTGTCACATGAACACAGAGGACAGCACACGCGTGTCCTCGTGCACACGCTGCCTGTGCGGCGGCTCATAGCTCACCTTGGTCTCTCTCTCCTCCAGCAGCGTCTCCAGTCTCTTCTGAGCCGCTCGGCCTTCATGGTCGTCGCTGACGATCAAGATGATGTGGTTCCACCTGAACTCCCTCATCAGGTCGAACCAAACGTGAGCCTGGTGGGAGTACGGAGGCACCGTCCTCAGGAAGGACAGGTGGATGCTCTGGAGGAGGAGGAGGAGTGTTAGTACTGACAGATGTTCCTGCAGTCAGTCAGGTGAAACTGACCTCTCACACCTTAAATCCTCTCCTCACCTCTACAGGTACATCCTGTCTGCTCCTGTTCTGGTCCCTGCCTCCCTGCCTCCCTTACTCCCTGTCTCACTGCCTTCCTGCCTTCCTGCCCCGGCCCCCTTTTGTTTCCTCCTGACAGTTTTACATCTTCTCTACGAGCTTCAATACGTCGTTTATAGTCAGGTGACTTGTCAGGTTATTTGTATAGATTAAAGACAATAATAGGACAGAACGGAGTAAAAAATAAAGTCGATTTTAAAATAGAAAAAGATAAAACCGACACATTGATTTCACAGGTGCAACAATAGTGTTTAATAAAAGTTTCATTAAAAACAGCAAATAAACAAAACTGAAGAGGAAAGTTTGAGCAGCTCTGAACTCTGGAACAACAGAGGAGCTGTGTGAGGTTCGATGGTACAGTCCCAGAGCAGGAACCAAATGTTGGACTAGAACTTCTAAGGTGGGACAAAGAGGACTCTTAAAACCAGCGGGGGCATTAGTGCAGGGACATGGAGCTGTAGTGCAGGGATGGGGGGCAGTAGTGCAGGGATGGGGGCAATAGTACGGGGACGGGGGGCTGCTGCCTGCTG
>NW_023339718.1:5552580-5554705 GCF_004916995.1 Morone saxatilis
ACAGAATAGATTTTTGTTTGCTCAAACGACACTGTAAAAAAAGTCGTATTTTTACGGTTAAAAAATTGCAGCTGTGGCAAAACATTAGCGAATAAATACGGAAGAACCTTTTTCACTGTATTATATTATTATTATTATTATTATATATTTTACTTAATAAATTTTTTTATCATAAGAAAATACCATGTGAACACTATGTAGTCATTACGACTTTATTCCGTATAAATTCCTTTAAAATGCCATATAAATAAATAAATAGATAGATATCACAGAGTTTACTGTTACAGAAACTTTAACCTATCTAGAGTTTACTGTCATGGTTTATAAAACCTACAGACAGTTTTTACAGTGTACCTGAGTCATTGTGTAATAATGATTTCTCTACAGAATATTATTTATGAGCATTCAGACAGTCGTCTGTGTTTAATGGCGGATATGATCTATGAGCGCACACTTCCTGTATGTGTTGTCGCACTGGCTGCTGGGTAATCGCCCCCCCGCTCTGTTGCCGTGGCGTTTTGTTTCAGAAAACATCCTCACCAAACAGCTGCTGCACTCTTAAAAATGATGTGTAATGTTTGTACACATCGCTCTCTCTCCTCCAGATGTGTCACTGAGTGATCCATCCTGTTAAAGTGGAGCCGCACTAACCGACCCTCCACTGTTTGTCTCTGACGGAGAAGTTTCAGGTTCCTTTTCAGGGAAATCATTTCAGGTTAAAACCTCAACCAGATATTTTATAAAACCACTGCTCCTGTAGACAGATGAACAGGTTGAACAATCATCATTAAGTAACGAGGAAGAGGAGGTTTACTCTTCTATTGTTCATCTGTTGATGGATTAATATCAAAAACTGATTAAAGCCACTTAACATTTATTCTGAACTCACACAAGTAAACATTATTTTGGGGGTTCTGGATGAAAAAACTTTCTCAGTTAAGTAATAAAATAATTCTTTCAGGTAAAATATTTAAAGCTCAATCATCAACGAATCAGAATTTAAGTTTCTTTAAAAATAAACTGCAAAACCAATATCTAAAAAATAATTACCATGGCTTTTGTTTATTACATTTCTGTTTAGTTTTAAAATAATAAAGAGAATGTATCTATCTGATCACCCTGTTCTCCAGAGGATGAACCACTAAGGGGCTGTATACTGGAGGCGGAGGTCAGTTCCTGCTGTAAAGAATGACTGCATTAGACATTAGAGGTTGTTTCTGAGACGATTCCCTGAAAAGAAACCCACGAAGCAGTACTGTGACATTATGGATTTTGATGTTGTTTTTCTTCACCAGACACTTTAGTCACATTATGAGGAAAAAGTTTCTGCATCCGGCACTTCGGCTAACAGTGTTAGCAGACTGTTAGCATTCCTCACTGGAGATAATGAGCTCTGCTCCAGAGAAACACATTCGTTTTAATTAGAAACGCTGCAACCAGCAGTCTTTAATCAAAGTAACCAGCTCCGTTAGGTTCACTGAGGAAGGTCAGCTGATTGTCCCCGTGTGATTAAAGAGTCGGCTCATTTTAATCAGAGAGGAAGTTTAACTCACTGAATGCTTGAATATTAGCTTGTTGTAGCCTTTAGCTTCACATTAAAGGTGTAAAGTTACAGATTAATCTCCAACAGAGCTTCACAAAAACATTCAGTTAGCAACAAAAGGAAGTTAGCTTGTTGAATGTGGTGATAGCTTAGCTCACTTTACTTTAACTTTACTACTAGCTACCGTGCGAACAGTACAGCTAGTAGTTTCAGTGTGTTCAGATGTTATCTGTTCTCAGTGGGTTCAGTTGGAAATGCTAATAGTTGAAGCTATCTGTTTGCAGGTATCTCTGTGGGGAATGCTAACAGTGAAGTAAATGTTAGCTCGCTGTTGCCAGTGGTTGCTTTGGGGAATGCTAACAGTGCTATCCAGATGTTGTCAGTCAGCTGGAGGACAGATGTAGACGCTCTTCGTCGCAGTGTGACAAGTTTCTGCTGAAGGAAAACACCAGACACAGTTCATAACGTCTCAGTGAGGCTTTCTGTGTCCTGAGAGACAAACGGCTGTGAACTCCCAGCATGCAGTTTGGTATTACTGAACACTGACCTGACGCCTGAAGCCCTGAGTGTGTGTGTGTGTGT
>NW_023339718.1:5554841-5565944 GCF_004916995.1 Morone saxatilis
TGTGTGTGTGTGTGTGTAACCTCTGTGTGTGTGTGTGTGTGTGTGTGTGTGTGTGTGTGTTTCAGGCCTGTTGGCCCTCCAGCTGATTAACGGTAAAAACGAGTCGGCGCACATCACGGACGCCGTGGCGGTGGTGGCTCAGTCTCTGCAGGAGCTGTTTGAGAAGGAGAACATCACGGAGCCTCCGCGGGGCTGCGTGGGAAACACCAACATCTGGAGGACGGGACCGCTCTTCAAACGGTCAGTACCTCCGCCGACAGGGGTCAGAGGTCAACCTGGGTCAGTACCTCCGCCGACAGGGGTCAGAGGTCAACCTGAAAAGATTTCAGTAGAGTTAAAGGACCAATGTGTTCGCTGTAAAAAACAGAACCCAAAGATAACTGTAATATTCTGGCAGCTGGAAGCTAAAGAGATACAGTAAGATAATAACACTAATAATAACTGACTCGTAAAATACAGTTTTTAGCTTTAATTGGACATAAATTCCTTTTGTCTTTTTAATGTTTAATTAAAGCTATTTACACTGTAACAGTTAAATGAGCTATAAATACAGGCGCTGTATTATAACACTGCTATAATACAAATAATCAGGATTAAATTTACAGCAGAGTGCTGTTATTATAGAACTGTAATAAAAGTCATCTGTGAAATTACAGTAATTACAGCAATTTTATGTTTTTTTTTACATTATTTTACACATTTGATTCAGAGGTTGTTTTTGTAATTTAATTAGATTGCAACCAACTGAATACTGCTCGTCTTCCGAGTGTATTGGAGAAACTAGGGTGGCCACGAACACAACTGATTTTAATTTCAGGTGATTAAACACTAATGAAAACATACCTATGGATATTATATCATATTAAAGTTTCACACTGGAGCTTTAACACATGGAAAAGTTATAAAATACGTATTTCTGAGTTAATCTACAGGGATTTAATCTGATTGTGTCTGTGGCTCAGCGATCTGTTTGTTCTGTTGAAGCTTTTGTTTCAGTGTTTTTGGGGCTTTGATTCAGTAGCGACAGCAGATAGGAGACATGCAACAAAGGTCCTCAACTGGATTGTGTAGAGATATGGAGATATTGATGAGTGAAGCACAATAACAGCTGACATGATAATGGTCTTAAGACCTTCATCTTTCAGCTGTCATGGTGCATATTCCTTAATAATTCATTCATTAGTGTTAGCTGATATCAGTCTTATTAAGGTAATAACTGCCTAATTAACCAATCAGTGCCAGCCCCACACCAATTGGTTGGACTGTCAGTCAACAGTGGCTCTGCTCCGATGAGCTGCTGTGTCAGATTTTACACATTAAACAGTAAAAACTGGAAATGAAGAAATGTTGTGGCAGCAGAGGACACGAGGAGCAACTCAGGTTAATTCCTCATAATGTTCCCACTAGCTAACGGCCTTCCGGCTAATGAGGTCAGGGGCTGGTTTATGTGATGAGGATGAGTCATCAATAATATTCTAATGTTTTATTAAAGGAAGAGAAAAGACTTAATGTCTGCCACCGGGTCGGATTCCCCTTGAAATCAATGAAACCAGGCGGTAAAAACACTACTGCTTTGGTCCACAGGGGGCGCCAGATAAACAAGAGAAACAGAGAAAGTTATAAAATAGAATAAAGTAGCAGTAAAGGAAAACAAGATTATATTTATAAGATATAATAATTTGCAGAAATAAGAAATATGCAAGATATTATTGTACAATGTTGTATTGATTGATTGAGGGTGCAGAGGAGAATATAAATACTACAACGAACGTCTGACAGATTCCAGGAGATAAAACTTGATGCACACATGGTAAATATATAACTATTATTTTATTGGCTCTATAGAGCAGTTGGGTTTGTCATGGAATGCTAGCATGCTAAGCTAATAATGACCGGTGGTTTATGTGTATAACTTCAGAGGATCCCTGCAGTCCGTTTACAGACTCTGATCTTACAGAGACGCCTCAGTGATCTGATCTGGATCCAGCTTCAATGTGGTCTGACAGAACTGGGATAAAACCCTCTCTGTCACTATGTGACCCACATACACCCTCCCACCCTGTGTGCATTATATTAATGCTCTCCCGTTGGTTTCTCTATCTGCACATTGTAAATATCTTTCCTGTAGTTTAGATCTTTCTATCTTTATCTTTATTTATTTATATTTTAAAAAGGACTTTATTTGTGTGATTTTTATGCACCAAGGCAAATTCCTTGTATGTGTAAAAACTTACTTGGCAATAAACCCAATTCTGATTCTGATTCACCATCAACTCCAGTTACATCAGGTTTATCTATGAAGACACAGACAGCAGCAGCATGTGACCTGTTGTTACTGTAACAATCTGCTGCTCTCTGATTGGCTCTCCAGAGTGCTGATGTCATCCAAGTACCCCGACGGTCTGACGGGACGGATCGAGTTTAACGATGACGGCGACCGGCGCTTCGCCACCTACAGCATCCTGAACTACCAACAGAAACCGGGTCGCCTCGTCCAGGTCGGAGTCTTCAACGGATCACAGGTACAGTACACCTAGACACACCTGGATACACCTGGACACACCTGAATACACCTGGATACACCTGCACACACCTGGATACACCTGGACACACCTGCACACACCTGGATACACCTGGATACACCTGGACACACCTGCACACACCTGGAGCATCATTACAGAAACTTCCAATGTCTATTTTATCTCAGGATAAGAATCTAACTGTTGCACAAACGTTCTAATGGTTCGTTCCCACCAAAAGCAAATATTCACCTTGTGAGTAACAGTCTGGTTTACACGGCGGGATGAGCAGGTTACATCTGAATTCAGACTCTGTTGGTCTGCAAGATGACGAGCAAACAAGTTTTAAAATGCTTGTTTTCTGAATGGAGTTTGGTTGATCAGAGCTACGCTAACTTAGTTCACAGCAAAGTAAAACCAACACATATTTTGCTGTCTACCTTTTTTCCAACAATCTCATTTATCAGTATCATAGAGCTCTGGTGGAGGGGCATGAGAAGAGAGAGTGGAGCAATACTGCAAACAGCCCACATTATGACATTTTTGCTCAAAAATTTCAACTCTTGATGTTCTTCTTCTGTTAAGAAATTGCTTCTGTTAACGTGACTTGAATTTTGCCAGTCATATCAGTTCTGGCTGATCTGACTATTTGTTTCCTTTCTTCATCATGTTTGATTAAAACATTCACAGTGACAGTTATACGATCTTAGCTCTCCACTGAGAGTCTCTGCTGCCAGGCTGCTGCAGCGTGTCCCTTCCTCCTAAATCACTCCTGAGCTACGACTCCTTAATAGGAATATTGAGGCTCAGCTCTCTGAGGATGTTTGTTCATACAGCACCTGGTCACACAAAGGTACATCTGCTAAACACAGACAGATATGCTTCCTGGTCCTGTGAAAACTGTAATAAGTAAGAGGTTGGCGTTTAGCAGCAGCGAGGATTCACTGAAAGACACTGAAGTACTGGAGGAGTGTGTGTGTGTGTGTGTGTGTGTTGGCCTCCTGCCTCTTTAACTATTGATGTGCAGATGCAGTATTGATGCTGTCATTTAGTCATGTTGTGTCAGTGAGTCCTGAGAACATAACAACCTGTGTGTGTGTTTCAGGTTGTGATGAACCCTCAGAGGAAGATCATCTGGCCCGGAGGAGAGACCGAAAAACCAGTTGGATACCAGATGTCGACTAAACTGAAGGTACTGATACTACAGCTGCAGTACTACGGATACTGCTTTCCACCAGCATGGTCCAGACAGGTAGAGAGAAAAGTTGTTAAGTATTTTAATATGCCAAAAAATACAGAGGTTTTAAAGGAACAACTTCCTGTAGCTGTGGCTCTCCACCGCTGTCTCTGAGCTCCTGCACTCACACACAGAGACAGAGAGCTGATGATGGAGCACCAAAGCTTCACGAGCAAATCACCTGAACTCAGGTACTGAAACGAGTACCGTCAAGTTTTGAGGAATTTTACCATCGACTGTTCTCCCTCGTAAAGGTGCGTTCAGTGAGCGCAGGGATTTTGGTTGGAGGGCAGAGTAGATTTTTAAAAGTTGGAGTGGTTTCTTATCTGGTGCTCTGGTAAACCTCACCTGGGTACCACTGTGTCCGGTACCACTGTGTCCGGTACCACTGTGTCCGGTACCACTGTCCCCGGTACCACTGTGTGTGTCACCAGGATCAGTCTTCTCTGCTCATTTCTACTCACACAGCTGATCTTTATAACAACCTTATTATGTGTTCATGGATCAGCTGATTGTTGATTCTTCTACAACAACAAAGTTAAAAAGGAGGAGGAGCTTCATCCTGCCACATCCAGCTGTTTCCTATCCTACAGCTTTAAAGCACTCCGCTCACATTCCTCATGAGGAAGCACAGTCGTATATAAAGTCAGCGTGGAGATGTGGAAGCAAATAGACAAATCTATAAAAGCTGCTGTTACAGTGTGTGTGTGTGTGTGTGTGTCTGTGTGTGTGTGTGTGTGTGTGTGTGTCTGTGTGTGTGTGTGTGTGTGTGTGCAGATTGTGACCATCCATCAGGAGCCGTTTGTTTACGTGAAACCAACAAAGACTGATGGGACGTGTAAAGAGGAGCACACCGTTAACGGAGTCTTAATCAAGAAGGTGATCTGTACCGGACCCAATGCGACCATCCCAGGTACACACACACACACACACACACACTCACACGCACACACACACACACACACACACACACACACACACACACACACTCACACACACACACACACACACACACACACAGAGGAAGTGACTGATGGGTGTGTGTGTGTGTGTGTGTGTGTGTGTGTCTCCAGGTCAGCCCATCGTCCCTCAGTGTTGTTACGGTTTCTGTATCGACCTGCTCATCAAGCTGGCGATGAGCATGAACTTCACCTACGAGGTTCACCTGGTGGCTGATGGGAAATTTGGCACGCAGGAGCGAGTGAGTATTTCTGTGTCTGTGTGTGTCACTGGACCTTTACTAGGCCACGCCCCTTTTTGCTCTGGGCTCCAATCACAGTTGAGCAGGTCAACTTCCTCCTTTCCTGGAAACACCTGGAAATGGATTGAAATGAGTCGACCTGACAGTTGGTAGCTGTGCAAAGATCTAAAAACAACAACAACTCAATAGACAAACATGATACAAACATCATAAAGGATGAAGATGAAAGAGGGAGATCCATAAAACCCACAGGAATAAATAATGCAGATAGAAACAATTTATTGATGAAATAAAAACAAGATCACCGTTGTTCCTGGTACTGTGACTCACTGTCTCACATCAGAAATGTCTGATTTGACCTCTGACTGGAGCTCTTTTAATGACCTTGTCATCTCGCTGTCCTCGGTTTAACAGGGGCGAGAATTAGCGCCACCCGCTGTTTACCTCTAACAAACAAACAAACAAACAAACAAACAAAGACTGACTCAGGGTTGATGTATATTCTGTTAATATCTGAGCCCCTGATGAAGTCTCTCTGTGTCTCTGACCTGTTTACTGATTCAACACCAGTACATCGCTGAGGCTTGTTGCCATGGCGACCACCGCTCCGTCCCTGACTCTGACCTTGTTCAGGCTGGGAGACATTTAGTCTTTACTCTCTCTCTCTCTCTCTCTCTCTCTCTGTTGCTCTCTTCGCTGCTCCAAATGACACAATCTCTTCTCTCACCTCCTCCATCACCTCCTGTCCTCCATTTTTATTCCCTCCAGTCTGTCTGCTGTCTATGCTTCCTCCTCCTCCTCCTCCTCCTCCTCCTCCTCCTTTCTCCCCTCTCCTCTCTCTTTAAAGATTTATTTATAGTTGGAATATGTTTTGCTGAAAGATAAAATGACTGATAAAAGATCAGTGTTTTTACTCGTTCTCTCCTCTGAAAGCAGAGTGATGCAGTTACTCGTCTTTATCGACAGTCAGAGGTTGTGGTTGTTCAGTTTGTGACAGTTTGACAGTTTTGTGTTTCTAATTTTTATTATTTGGTTGCGAGGTCTTCTTGATTTTATTGATTCAGGCATGAGGAAACCGTTTTAAATCTCAGCATTTAATCCATTTGTGTGAAGTTATTTTTAAAGTGTATATTATTATTCTGTAAGATGTAAAGGTTGAAGCTGTGAACACAGTGTATACTATTATTATTATTATTATTGATCCCAGTGTACAGACAGAGCTTCAGTCTCTGATCAACAGCCTCGTCCTGCATCAGAAACCAATCAGCTGATAGATCAATAAACAGTGAATCTGTCAGAAAGAAGAATATTAAGTCTGATTGTTAAAATGATAAAAAATACAGAATACAGACAGAGAATGGATCAAAAGTTGTTAAAATATCAAGAGAATCTGATGTTATACAGAAACCACTGCAGTAGGTTACCATCTGTACTGATCCTGTGATATATACATCCATGCATCGTGATAAAGAATCCATTATTGTTTAACACTGATCACATTACAGTCTGTGCACAGCCAGGATCTCCCTGACCTCCTCTGTCCTCCTGCAGGTGAACAACAGCAACAAGAAGGAGTGGAACGGGATGATGGGGGAGCTGCTGGGAGGTCTCGCCGACATGATCGTCGCTCCCCTCACCATCAACAATGAGCGTGCTCAGTACATCGAGTTCTCCAAACCCTTCAAGTACCAGGGGCTCACCATCCTCGTCAAGAAGGTACCCCGACTCTCTGGTTCTGCTTCACTTCCTACAGTTTGAGTTCCTGGACCTACATTTGGGCTCAAAGCCAAGGATGAGTTGGTAAATGTGTCGTAGTAGTAGTAGTGTCATCGAAACACTGGGAATTGGTTTAAATGACTAAAAAATAATTTATGTTTAATTCTAAACTAATTCTAACCGTATCTAACCTCACTAAGATTGTAAACTTAGATGCAAATTTAGTTTGAAACTGGACCGTTGGTTGGATAATCTGTGTGCTGTGAGAGGTTTATTAGACCATTGTTTTTGTCGTCAAGTCGTTGATCTTACGGTTAGAGGAAAACTGTACCAAACTGTGGTTAACTCCCTGGACTTTGCAGCTCCACTCCACAGCAGGAATGTCAGTTGTGAGGAAGAAATCAAGCGCGCTATGAAAGAGCGCTAACACAGAGTGTGCCCAATAAATGCTCAGGACCTACCTGTAACTCTGACTGACGTACCAGTAAATGTAAATCAGTATAAGGACAGCCAGAGAGGGTTCAGAGGGAGCTGCAGTCAGAGACACACACACAGAGCAGTATACGTTAGTACAGATAAAGCAGAAAAGGCCACATTTTAGTCAGTGGTAGAACTGATCAGGGATCAGATAAATGCTACAGCTTGTGAGTGTCAGTGAGTGGATCGATTACACCTTTTAGAGATCAGACAAGCAAATAATGTGACTGACGTTGAGTCATTGGGTCTTCCTTCAGAGGGATTTCAGCCGCTTGTATCAGCGATCTCAGTCTTTCAGAGCCAAACCCAGTCCATTATTCTCAGTGTGATGGAGTCAGACTGACCTGGTGTCTGTCTCGCTGCTCTGAAAGATATTTTGGGATATTTTTGGTCAGTGACCCAGTTCACAGCCAGCGATCGGCTCCACCGCAGCAGGAAGCAGGTCGATAGTTTCCATCGACCCTCCGGCGGCGTCACACCGCCTCAACACGTCCACGATCCAGGGTCAGATCTGTAGCCTCAGCTGATCATAACAGTGTTATTCTGAATCAGATGGACAGAATGAATCCCCTGTTCAGCTACAGATAAAAGTGTTTAACGCTGCTTTCAATGACAGATCAGTGCACAGTGGCTTGAGCTGTCACAGAACGTCACATCAGGGTTGTAGTTTTGGGGATTTATTAGTGTGTTTATAGATTTAATTTAAAGGTCTACAGGGCAGAAAGACAAAGAACTGCTGTTTAAAAAGGACTACAGACTGGGACCAGAACCAACTGATTAACCTCCATTTTAAGGCTCAGTCACAGCTGATGGATCTCTCTGGGCCTTTCTCATTTCTCTGATTTGTGCCTCCTCTGTCCTCCGTCCTCCTGCCTGTGACCATGACATCAATCTCAGTGCGCCATCTTGAAGGACGTCTCAGTTCCTAAACTATATCTGGAGGAGAGAGGACACACAGGTGTTTCCTTTGTGAAGCTCTTTTCTATGTCTGTGGCACCAAACCATGGCGTGAGCGCTCTATGATTGTATTTATTGGTTATTTTACTTTCTGCCCTTCACTGTGTGCGTAAGGCTGTTTTAACCACATTCCTTGAACAATGTCAATATCCATTTTGTGTGGTCTCGGTTAATATCGCATGTATATAATGATATATCGACTTTACTGCGCTGTTATGCTTTTTCATGGTCTTCAAACAGGAAACTGTTTCGCGTCTGCCTGTATTTACTCTTTCCTAAGCCCCGGCTCTTTTTGCTTTTTTTCTGCTCCATAACAGTTGAGGCAAGCCATCGGCCCAGAACTTTGGACCTCCGGTGGACAGAATTAACAAATAATACGGCCCCTCAGATACACAGATTCTTTTGAGTTTGTCAGTGAGCAACTACAAATCTTCTAAGTAGGTTTTGGGCAGTGTACTGCTATTGATTGGGTGAAACTCACAGGAAACTACACTGATTGGTCAAATTTTTTCAAGGCACCACAAATTCACAAGGATTTATTGTGTTAATGATAATTATTGATCAAACGCCACTCCAATCAAAATGCGTCTATTATGTATTATTAAATGACTACAGGTTGGAAAATACACACTGCTGTGCGTTTATTACTGAAAGCAACAACTCACATGTTCATGCAAAACAAAGATTTAGCTGAGCGCATCATCGACACCATATCGGTCATATGTGTCGGTATCGTACTGTGCTGTATTCTATTGTATGTATTGTATTTATGATGTGCGTTACCTGAACCGTCTAATAGCGTAAAGCATCACTGCACCACGATGGACCGACAGAGACTAACAGACAGGTGTGCTCTGGAACGGTTGCATGGATGGAATTCCAGAGTGCTGCGAGGGATTTCTAACAACAACACATTCATCATCATCATCTCATAATGGAGACAGGTTTGGGGCAATCATCAATGATCACTATATCTCCTATATATGTCCACTATAAATCTCAGGCTCATTACTTTTTATCTATATATATAAATATTAAGTTTTTCATTGTTCCGTGTACTTTCAGGAAGTTTACACCAAACTCCCTTTAGGAATTTCACATTTTAACATTCCTACGTTGTTTCGTAACAACACGTAACTCTAGAAACACGAGCTTAAAGGCCGCATATGTCCACAGTCTATGTCAATACAGGATCAATCTCATTATAAAGATACAGTGGTATACTGATCAATTCATCCATAAAGATACAGTGTATACTGATCCAAATATCACAATCCATAAAAGAAATACAGCGTATGACTGATCAATATCAATCCATAAAGAATACAGGGTAACTGAAAAGCAGCCAGAGAGAACCTACAGACTTCAAATCACTAATCAATCCACATCCATAAAGATACCAGCGTATACCTGGAAACTCAATATCATCCATAAGATACAGCGTATACTGATCAATACTCATCTATAAAGCATACAGTCGTATAACTGACAATATCATCCATAAAGATACAGTGTATACTGATCAATAATCAATAAGGTTTGGATCTGCTAATGTGCTCACAAACAAAAGAACTCTCCTGAGGCCTTGTTGTAAGTCTAAAAGCCTGTTCTGCTGGTGGATGAAAGTCATAAAACACGCCCGCCAGATTAGCAGACCCCTCTGTGGGGGGTCAAGAATGCGACCAAGCGTAACGGCCCAAACACCCGGGGACGTTCATTTTGTCAGTTTCTTTTGGACACCAGACCTGTATCAAGGCTTACTTAAGCCAGAGAGATGCTCTCTTCATCTCTCCTTGTCATCTACCTTCGCTCCTGCTACACACCCACCCCGGGACCCTCTTATTGTCTGTGTTCCTCGGGACACAGGACACAAGCCTTTTATGACCCCATTAAAACACACACACACACACAAACACACTCACACACACACACACTTTAGTTCTCTTAAGTTTAGATTGTATATTGTGGTATTTTTCCTCTGTTGCTTTTATTATATCTGGTTATTAAATGTTTGTTTACATATGCTAGACTATTTAATTTCGTACAGAGTGAGTTATACCAACTCTTCTATGTAGAACTCCATAGCTCCCACTCTAAGCCTATTATTAATGATATTTGCGTGGTAATATTAATTTAATTATTATCTGTTTCTGAATTAATAGGTTTAGTGTAATGAGCTGATCGATTGGGTTATTGTTCCCTATTTAAGGGTGGTGTCCGAGCGAACTTTAATATTTAATTAAAGTCATTTCTATTATCTTTTGATAATTATTAATTTTGATAACCATTAATTGATTTAACTATTACAGTTAGACCCACTCGAACACCTACGTCGGTTAGAGCCGACAGTGATTCCCTCAGCTCCTACAGCCTCTGTTGTCAGGTGGGCATGGAAGGCTAATATAGGAGGCTGGTTGGTGGATTAAATATATGATGAATTTAAACACTGACTCATAACTCTGTTAATTCACCGTCTATTGTGTGTGTGGACCGTTACCATAGTAACTACCTGGGGGTCTAAAATGACCCCCGTGAGGTGTTTTTCTTGAATATTCTTTGTAATGGAAAAAGTTTGTTATCGTTTCAATATTTCCAGGTATTTCCTCAAAAACAAAGTTAGCTCGACACTAGCTAGCTAACTTAGCTAGCTAACATTTACTGTATGCACTGTGGTGAGTGTATCAATCATGACTACTGTGTGAAACAGTATGGTTTTCTTCATCTATCATCAAATTTGGTCTATTTTTTGTTTTGCGAAACTAGCTATCTTACCAAGCTAGTAACGACTACTGTATGTTACGTGTCTCTGTGTGTATTGTGTTTGTGGCTGCATTTATTTATATAGCTACTCTGATTCAATAGGTTCGCTTGCATTCAAAACATCTCTTCCTTTTATGTTTTCTCATCCAAGGTGTCCATGGGCTGCTTAGCGATATAAATGGTCCTACAGAGGCTGGGATGAAGAGGCAGTTATGGGATTTGACTAACACCACACA
>NW_023339718.1:5565969-5570544 GCF_004916995.1 Morone saxatilis
CAGCCCTGTGGAAATTGCAATGGGAGGGCAGCAATGATGTAGGTTAATCTCGGTAGAATATTAGTCTTTATTACCTCTGCTCTGCCCCATAGCGACAGTGGGAGAGTCGTCCATCTTTTGATGTCT
Source organism: Morone saxatilis (assembly GCF_004916995.1). NCBI lineage: Eukaryota > Metazoa > Chordata > Actinopteri > Moronidae > Morone > Morone saxatilis. The sequence goes on from NW_023339718.1 coordinate 5,566,096, forward strand.
TCTCGAATCGTTCTTAAGAGGGGAGGACCATTAAGAGGAAAAATTTTAGAAACTGGCGATCTGATGGTTATTCCTAAATACCTCATTCCTTCTGGTCTCCACACAAAAGGGGTGGTTTTCAGGTCCGCTCTGAGAAGGTTTTAGAGTTCAACGGAATTGCTTCGCTCTTACTCCAATTAATTTGGTATCCTGAAAAACAAGCCAAACGAATTTAATTAATTCCAAAAACTATTCGTATTGAATGAATTGGGTTTGATACGGTCAATAAAATGTCGTCTGCGTACATATTTAACGTTAAGAAATTCGTGGCCCATATCCTTATGCCTGTTATATTGGGAATGCTTACGATGGCGCAATGCTAGTGTTCCAGAGCTAATACGAATATTAACCAAGAGATATTTTATAATATAATCATATAATTAAAAGCAAAGTAAATGGATGAATACCGGGAATGTGTGATGGTGAGGAGTCTGTACTGGTCTGATGAGTATGCACTGAGTAGATGAGAGATGGGTGAAATAATAATGTAATGAAAGAATGAACAGGGTTCCCCACGCTAATAGATAAGAAAATTAATTTGAAGACTAAAAACTGACATCTAGTGTTGAGCAGTTAGTGGTTCTCTGCTCAAGGGCCCTTCAGCAGTGCCCAGGAGGTGAAGCTTTCAGGAATGGAATTGAACCGGGGGCCCTCCAGTTCCCAAACCTGAGCTACTGCCATCATAAAAAACGTAGTTACTGCTGTCACTGAAAATATATATTGAGTTTATTTACCTTGAAGGTCAGAGAGGATCAAACATGCAGACAGAAGAGGACAAGAAGAGACCACAGGAGACACGGACTCTACCTGATACCCACTGATTCTCTGGATGTGAATCACCTACAGTGGCCCACAAGGGACATTAATGTGTTTCCTTATTCATTTTTCGTGCTTCCAAGTTAATTTCTCTGTTGTATCTGTTGTTTTTAGCTGCGTAACCCATCAGATAAGTTCATCTACGCCACAGTGAAGCAGAGTTCGGTGGATATCTACTTCAGACGTCAGGTGGAGCTGAGTACCATGTACCGGCACATGGAGAAACACAACTACGAGAGCGCTGCTGAGGCCATCCAGGCCGTCAGAGACAAGTAGGCTCTTTATACAGTTAGCAACCCCAAAATGTATTCCTGGAGTTAGTCGATGTACCTCAGAGATATAATGTGATACTGTAGACTGGTGTGGTCCAACTGCATCTAATAATCTCCACCTCCCACATACACACCTCCCCCACCTCCTGCAGTCTGCTTCATGCCTTTATCTGGGACAGCGCTGTGTTGGAGTTTGAGGCATCGCAGAAGTGCGATCTGGTGACGACAGGAGAGCTTTTCTTCCGCTCTGGATTCGGGATTGGAATGAGGAAAGACAGTCCATGGAAACAGAACGTTTCTCTGGCTATTCTCAGGTAATAAATACCCTAATGATGATACCCTACTGGTACTATATGATACCCTGCTGAGGCCATTCCGATTCCCACCTGATTCCTGACTCATACTCAACTGAAACCCTACTGATACCCCACAATACCCTTCTCATTCACTACACATACTCTACTGATCTACACACTACTGGTACTCAACAGATACCCTAATGCCCTTTTCTCATACATTGATACCCTTCTGATACCCTGCTGATACCCGGCTGATACCCTTCTGATATCTGTCTATATGGTAGACGGGCACTCCGTGTGTGTTGATGCCTCAGTATATTTCGTTGTCTCTTCTCAGCTCTCATGAGAATGGCTTCATGGAGGATCTGGATAAGACGTGGGTTCGATACCAGGAGTGTGACTCCAGGAGCAACGCCCCCGCTACCCTCACCTTCGAGAACATGGCAGGTAGGAAACAGACCTACAGACTGGTGACTAAAACCGTTTAGGATTTTAAGCTAACCATTAAAATTCATTAAAGGGTACTAAGATTAATTATGTCAGGTTTTGTTTTAGATGAATGAATTGTTCTCATTTCACGTAAAGCATCCAAAACACTGGAACACAGCTGCTGTAATGAACAAGAAAGGGTATTCAATTGTCCATGTTGATATCTAAAAAGCATTAAATGTAATTTGACAAAGAGTCTGTCACCTCACCTGTCCTCACCTGTCCTCACCTGTCCTCCTCAGGTGTGTTCATGCTGGTTGCCGGTGGCATCGTTGCCGGGATCTTCCTCATCTTTATTGAGATCGCCTACAAACGACACAAAGACGCTCGAAGGAAACAGATGCAGCTTGCCTTCGCTGCCGTAAACGTCTGGAGGAAGAACCTACAGGTACCAGATTTGACTTTACTTTACTTTACTTTACTTTACTTTACTTTACGTTCCTTATTTTATCGTACTCTAACTGAACTCTACTGTAAGCTTGTGCGTACACTGATTCTAACCTGCTCGGCTCATTTTTCTGCTGCTGTTCCTTTTATGTTAATTTATTTCCCAGGGACAAAATGTTTGAACTCTCTTGAACATTTATTACTATTTATCGATGGATGAAGGGTATTCTGTATCTGAATGCTTCAACCATCATGTTTACCACCATGAACCTGTCGTTACTGCTGGTAATAACCATAGCTGTAACTGTAGGCAGCTGAAAGGTTAAAGGATGAAGAGTTGAGGTTAAAGTTTCTGTTGTTTGAGTTTAGTTTGATCAGTCGAGGGAAGAACATTCAAACACACCAACGTGTTGATCTGTTAATCTGGCTGGAGCCTGTTTGGACTATTAAAACTGGATTTATAGTATGAACGGAGCTGATCTGATGCCAGCTGGTTTATTCCCACCTGTGGATAAAGTAATGAGTACATCAGCTTTATAGGACCCACAGCAGAGCCTCCAGCAGACTGCCTTCATGTCAATAACCACCTCTATAAATAATACAATAAAATACATTAACTCCAAACAGTGCAGTTACGGCTCAACACTGCCTTAAAAAAACACCATATTCAATTTTCCATCATCGATTAGCTGCTGATTATTTTCTTGATTAATAATTTGGTCTGTAGAGAGTCAGTAAATATAAAGTAATGACTGAAGACGAAGCTGACACTGTTCTATAGTTTGTTTTGTCCAGAGATTACTCAGTTTACTGTCACATAAGACAAAGAGAAGCTGAAATGTTTGATGCTTTTGATGGAAAAATAATTAAATCAATTATTGAATTATTATAATAGTGGCTGATAATTTTCTGTCTCTTGACTAATCGATTAATCAAACAATAATTTCACCTCCAATTAACTCGAATAAGAGTTCAAAATGTGTCCGAATAAATACAGAATAAGATACCTGGACTTCCATTACCAGCGAATCAAACATCAAAATGTGTTATTAATAATAATAAGAATATTATTATATTATTATATCTAATTATCAGAAAATAATAAATGACTAGACTTTACTGGACATAATAAAAGAGAAATATCTAAATAATTCAGACATTCTTACTCAAAGCTGAGTCCAGTCTCAGTAACAAAACCTGCAGAGAAAACCATCGTCATCGGCACAGAGCAGTTCAATGAAGCATGATGGGAAAACCAACATTAGGCGTTTTTCCAGGCTGCCTGTGGAGTCAGAGGACTGCCAGAGTCCGCAGGGATTCAGTCCGTCAGCTGGCGTCACAACAACAACAACAACAACAAATGTCAGAGATAAAGAGTCTCTGAACACACACAGTCCGTTTATTATCTGCATTAATGCATTATTAACCTCTTCCACAAACATTAATATCCACCAGGTTTCAGCTGCAGGGAAGCACAGTGGCAGCAGGGGATTGAATGGTTGTTATTTTCTGCATTATATCAATGTAGCAAATAAATTCATATTTTATTAATTTTATACCGGAAAATCGTTTTTTTAAATCTTTTTATTGTCTATTAACTGCACTAAACTGTATGCAAGGTGCTATAATAATAAAGTTGAGAGTTAAGGTTGAATTTAAAAACGGAACCAGTTCTGTTATAAACTGTAAACACAACAAACACAAATACAATGCAACATATGAAGACAGAAATCAGTATTATTCATGAAACTGGATCCTGCTGCTGCGTTTGAGTTCATTCTGGTGTTTTTAGGAGAATAATAAAGTCATATGAATATTTAATTATAAACGTCTTTACATTTATAATGCAGCAGCTTCCAGCTCTTCATAAACATGCAGTATAATGTCAGCGTACATAAACATACAGATGTGCCTCATCTATATGGATGAGACAGAGGTCACTGATCTCAGATCTGCTGACAAACACAGACTCACAGACTCAGTTCTGGGCTTCAGATCAAAGTTTAATGTGTTCTGTTGTTGGTCTGAGATCAGTTATAAACACCCAGAGGGTACACAGACAGAGCTGCTGTACACTACACAGATACTGAATACTACAGTACACTGTGGTACTGCACAGTATGACACAGTACCACACAGTTCCACAC
>NW_023339718.1:5570644-5573232 GCF_004916995.1 Morone saxatilis
TGGAAAGACAACCACATTGTGAAGGAAAGATAAAAGAGACATTTATATAGTCACACCTGATGTAAAGTAGCTAGTTAGTTGTCTTCTGTTGGTTTGGGACATTTTTAGAATAAGTAATAATAATTATTGATGAATCATAAGAGCTTTTACAATGTGAATATTTTCTGGTTTCTTTAGTCCTCTGTGACAGTAAACTGAATATCTTTGGATCAGAGGACGTCCCCTCTGGCTTTAATGGGAAACACTGATCAACATTTTCTGACATTTGGACCAAATAAAAGAGTAATCCATTAATGTATAAAATGACCCACAGAGGAATCCATAATGAAAATACTCTTTATAACAGCCGCACTGTGAACAGTTGGTCGGACATCTGAAGACGTCACCACAAACTCTTTTCACTATTTCATGGACTGATGGAGAGAACAGTCCACAGATAATAATAATAATAAATGGACTGAAGCTGATCTGAGGATCGGGTCTGAACAGGAAGTGGTGTGTGTTGTTGTGTTTTCAGTCTAAAGGTCGGTCGTGCTTGCAGAGGAGGACAGAGGCAGTGTGTGTGTAGCACAGCATGTAGTCTGGACACCATTCAAATCCACCGAGAGAGAAAAAACACTCATATAGAAAATAAAGAGAGATGATCACAAAGAGGAATGACTCCCATCAGCCCCACCCCGGCCCCACCCCACTGTGATCAGTACAGCTGAACATTAACACACTTCAATGCAGCTCATTCAAATGTTTTAATGTTCAGTTTGATTCCCTGCACATGAAATCAACAGGATATCAGGAGGGAGAGGAGATTTGAAATGGCCGACTGCCGTGGATTTACAGGACAAAGGACGGAGGATTTGGCACATTTGAGATCTGAGAGCAGTTTCATCCTCTCACAGCCCTCACTGTCCGCTCACAGAGGGAGTCAGCTTCATTCTCTTTATGAAACTAAAAATCCTGCAGATCTTCCAAACTGAGGCTGAAAAGAGAAGAGAGACGCAGGCGGCCACAGACAGGTCAGAACCATCAACACTGATGACAGAAGTGATTATAGGTTGAACTCATGAAGGAGCAGCACAGCTCCACTCCGGCACACACTCCTGAGGGATGAGTCATTTATTAGCCGAGAGAGAAGCCGTTTACAGCCAGAAACATCATCGTCTCTGACAGCTCTAATGCACCGGCTCCTAAAGCTGTCGCCTCGCTGAAAATGAGACGAGTTAAGAGGAGAAAGACGAGTCTCTGCAGGCCGACCTGTGAGGACGAGAGCTGGTCGTTAGTGGAGGGACAGTAAAACCTCTCTGAGAGGGGTTGGGGGGTGTTGTGGTGAGATGAAGGGACAGAGAGATGACAGGAGAGGAAGGAGAGGAAAAAACAACAGAACAGGGAGGACGAGGAGACAGACAGGACGAAGACAAACGACAGGACACAAACAGAGAGGAGGGATGAGAGGACAAAGGGTCCACAGGAGAAAGAGACCACACAGTCTGACCCTCTTCACTTCTCCTTTGCAAGAGGACGACTCGGCAACAACACGAGCCCTGACCTGACTGGACGCATCGAACCGGACGCTTTCTGTCTTCAATCTGTTTCCTCTCGTCTGTCTGTCTGTCTGATGGAGGCGGGAAGATAAAGATGGCTGACTGACAGACGGGCGGCCGTGATGAGTCAGCAAGGAGATGATGGAGCTGGGGATGAGATGACAGGAGAGGAGGAGGAGGAGGAGGAGGAGGAGACAAAAAGAGAGACAAATGACATAAAAAAAAATGGTGATGGAAGACAAAAATTTGTGCCAAAGATAGAAGAGTGTGACAGAGAGGAGATGGAGAATGACACAGATACTTAACTTAAGAGGTGGAGGATGAGAGGAAGATGAGAGAGGAGGACAGGAGGAGGAGGAGGAGGGTAGGTGGTCTTCATCTCCTTACCGTGGCGTCCCCGGAGGCCCTACGGCGTTTGAGGTCGGAGGTCGAAGTGATGGACCTAAAAGAGGTTTTCAGTTTGGGCTCGGGCTCTGCTCTACCACTTTTCCTATCCTAAAATAAATGATACGATAGGTGCACACACACATTAACACACGCAGCAGAGACACGTCAGCTACACTCACTGACCGCTGCTTCACGCATACACACCTCTGTGTGTGTGTGTGCAATGCAGTAGCTACTAAAATGCTCTATAATGTACTTTAATGTACCATAATGTAATATTGTAGTGTAACGCAGTAAAGTATACAGCGTAAAGTTCAGTATTGTAGTAATAGTAATATTTATTGAATGTACTAATATTTGTTAGAGTGTGTGTGTGTGTGTCCTGCAGACTACTTCCTGTTTCAGATGAAATGATGTTTCAGTAAAACTGTGTTTTACCGCCCACAGCCACAAACACACAGCAGGTAAATCAACAACATGAGGAACACAACAGGAAGTAGATCAGTAGGGGGGGTCGGAGGGGGCCGGGGGGGTGGAGGGAACAAAGATGGCGGATGAAGCCTGAATGAAGCAGTGATGATGTTTGTTCATCCTGAACACATCAGATCATTATACCAACACTGTGCTGCTATAATGTCACCTGTCTGCTGTGTGTGTGTGTGT
>NW_023339718.1:5573332-5573660 GCF_004916995.1 Morone saxatilis
GGACCTTGTCGATCGATCGGGACCTGCTCCCTGATCAGTGTGTGGTAGGTGGGCGGAGCCTCTGGGACAGGAAGAACCACAGACGTCTCCTGATCACTGAAGCTGTCGTGGCTCTTCAGCACTTAGGCTCATGGGTAATGTAGTCCTTACAGACATTCCAACAAACTGAGGGAACGACGACAGTTAGCTTCAGTGATTCAGGAAACTCTTTATTTAAACTTTAATGTTTATAACCAATAATAAATGCTTTATGACCGATTGATAATTATGTTAATTTATGGTTTATTCTTCACTCTAATGACAAACTGCTGCTGCTGATGATGATGAT
>NW_023339718.1:5573688-5575364 GCF_004916995.1 Morone saxatilis
TGATGATGATGATGATGAAGGCCACGAGCAGCAGCTGAAAGCTCTGGAAGAATTCTCATTGTCAGACATTAATAAGCAGCAATATAAAGTCCTTATATCTGTTGTTATGAAGCATTTATTATTGTTGACCTTTACAGACATTACCTCCTGTTTACATCATCTTATTTCTATTGTTAATAATCATAAAAGTTTCATATTACAAAACATACAGTTAGTTTGTGTTTAAATCCTGTGAGATAAAACCTGAAAATGATTTATCACAATGTTGTTACAGACATTTATTAGTAATTAGTTACACTGATATATTATATAACATATTCCTGATTATCTGGTTTTAATTGATAATATCAAATATAGCCCATAATTCATTTAATATGAAACTGAACTGAAAATCAGAACCGACAGTTTGATTTCATCACTGGTGGAAAAATAATAATAATAAAACTGAAACTCATTACAATAATATAAATCCATAACTACTTTATATTCATCATATAGTATATATAGAAGTTATTTTGGATGTGAATCATTTTTTATTTTATATTTTTCTATGACATTTATTTTGACAGGAACAGGAAACAATATTTCATAATATATTATGTTATTAGGAATTAGGAAATCCATTTGGGACGAAGTTAAGATTATAATAACACTCACATATTCATCATTTCTTTATAGTCCTATGAAATCCATATTATTCTGTAATATATTTAAGTGCTTATATCTTAATGTTTGTGCTATAAATGAACAGAATTCATAGTGAAAACACTTCCTGAACCAGAGGCTCCGCCCACCGCCCCCCTGTCAGTCCCAGAGCATGATGGGATGTGTAGTCCCTGCTCCACCTCCACTGTGTCTCTGCTGATGATGTCAGTCTCTGTCTACCTCCACAGCTGCCACTAACAGACACTGATGTCCTGTGAAAACCTCCCAACTCCTCCCAGGCCTGCACTCACAGGCCCGCTGGAGTTAGGAGGTTTTCACGCTGCAGACGCCACGTAGCCGCCGTCTTTAAACCGCCAACACAGAAACTGTGTTCAGAAAGCTGAGCCGAGAGCCTCGCTGCGAACAAAGACTCTTTATTACTTTATATTTCTGTTTTATTGGTGTGTGAACGTCAGCCTGCAGAGACAGTTTACTTACAGACAGAAACATTCATCATAATCATAATATGAATAATAACTTACTGCCACTAGAGCATTTTACCTCGCCCTTCAAAATAAAACTCTCCTGAACCGTCTCTGTCAGTCCTTCCAACAATCACCAACTCTGGTTCCTGAATTCACCGATATTCTCGGAAAGCAGCTAAAGCTAACAAGCTGGCTGAACACGATCAACGTGGCTAATGCTAATGCTAATGTACCATATCTGGCTAACTTTACTTTTGATCCAAACTACAGTGACAACAATTAGACCACGTTAATGCTAACACTGCTGCTAATGCTAACGTATGACATCATCCTAAAGATCGGTAGGACCTCATCGTTTTATTGATTATGAATCTGTAGATTATATAATCATTCATCATCATTTAAAGAGAGAATCTCCATAAATATTAACATTAAAGAGACTGGAATCATGGGTCTTAAAAATGACTTTATTAATGAATTAACTAAATATTAGCTAGTTTCCCATCAGCTGGTTAATCTTTTATTCAGATTCATTCTTTATTGTCC
>NW_023339718.1:5575464-5579724 GCF_004916995.1 Morone saxatilis
AGAGAGCATGGTGAAGTAGCAGGTAGCACAGTACAGGAGGACGGGTTCAATTTTATTCACAAATTGTTTCATCTTAAATCAGGATGAGATATTTAATAAAGGCCAAAAATGTCTTTTAACATTGAATCTCAAGACAGAAAAAGTGAATCAAGTTAATGTGTGAAATGATCTTTTTATTCTTAATCCCTAATCTCTACTAATGAAGCAATGTAATAATAATGCTAATGATAATAATGATAATGTAATATTTACAGTGGCACACTTTAGTACTGTCTGTTTACTTCGTGTGGACTTCACATTAAGAGCAGAGACAGAACCTGTAAACTGTAGACGATAAAGAAAGTGAAATAAACAGCCGAGGACTTTTATTTTGAAGTGACAGTTGCACCTGGAAGGTTTCTGTCAGTATGATTATAAAGATAGCTCTTCATCATCGTGCTCTTCCTCACTGCTCTGCAGGCTGACGCTCCAGAGGCAGTCTCACCTGAAGGTTCTCTGCAGGTGGAGGTCTGATATCGCTGATAGCTTCCTGTTTCTGAGCCGCTCTTTGTTCTCAGCGACGCTCGCCTCCTTTCTGCTCACACATGTTGATACTGATGCTGTATTAAAGGGGAGCTGCACCAGCCGGGATTCGCTTTAGACCTGGATTACATCTGAACAGAACAGAACATAAAGTGGAACAAAGTATATAACAGTAGCACAGAAAACTATACTTTAGACATTTATGTTTACATATACATAGAAATATGTACAATATGTGTAGTAACAGTGTAATGTGAGCTGAGGTTTATGAGGAGATTTAAGGTGGAATGCAGAGGATACTGTGGATATAAAACCTTTTTCAAAACCTCCTTTAGTCCTCAGAAAGCTGCCGGATGTCGGCCACTGATTTTAGAGGGAAAGTTCAGTGATTACAGACATAAAGAATAAAATAAATATAGAATATACGTTATGTCTGTGAACTAAACGGCTGTCAAACAGACTTACTGTCCTCCGTATCAATCCCACAATGCACTGCAGTTACAGGTGTGACACAACAGAAGCAGGAAGTGATCCAGCTACAGTCACTTTTTATTTTTCACTTTAAAGTTTTAAAGGACGACCAACAGATGCTAATGCTAACAGGCTAACACACAGCCTCAGTGTAACGGGGCCCCGGACCCTCAGAGGGGCCCGAAGGCTCCAGGTTCAGGCTGAGAGGACCCTGAAGGCAACACCTGTGTTATTACATCATCCCGAGTTAAAGCCCACAAAAAACTTTATTGACCATCGTCACTGAACAACAATAAACACTGTTTCCTCTGAAGGTTTTAAATAAAGAACCAGTTTGTTAAAGTCGATCCGCGTTTGTGCAGCTCGCCCCGATGATTATATTCTGATGTCATAGTGTGACATCATGTTGTGATGTCATGAAGTTTTATTTTTCTGAACTTTTTTATTGGTTTGTTTTGGACGTAAAGCACTGATTCAACTTCCTGTAGTTTTTCCTGCTGATGATGATGTTTGTATTGAATCTATAACCCTGTGTGAACTGATCTGAGGTCAGTCTGTGGAAGGCTACAGTTACTTTAAACTGCTGTCACACTGTACAAGAAGAAGAAGATGTTGTCTCGTAAACACTGAAACTGTAGAATAAGTTTCCCTCCTTCCTCCCTCTGTGCAGCACTTTGTCCACGAATGTGAACTGTCGACCTTTGACCTCTTCAGGAGTCGATATGAACTGTTTTATTTGGCTTCAGTTTGGTCGTCTGAAGGTTTATTTTACTGGATCTGATCATTCGTTTCTCAGTTCAACACTCACAGGTTTTACCATGAAGACCAGAACAACCAGTAACTGTACTGTGCCGGTCCCATCGTGTCCTTTAAATATCGTGGACAGGAAGTGAGACGTAGCTGTAAAGTTCCTGGAAATAAAAGTGTTTGGTTCTGATTATTAGGAAACTAGAAGTAGAAACATGAAATAAATGTTTAGTGAACCTGCAGAAATGTAACATTTGTGTACAGCGTATAATGAAAGTCCACATTTATTGAGATCTAAGTTTCCAGTAATAAATGAACATTTAATGAGTTTAAATGGATTTCTGTCTGTTTTTGTTTCAAACATTTAATATTAATGAGTTGCTGTCCAACCATGTATCTCCAAAGAATTGCTTCTTAAATTGAATAAACTTTATTTTTCAAACTCTGAATTATCTAAAACAAAAACACATCTGAAAACACTGAAAACATCTTTAGTGATGAATCTGAAATTATCTTATTAATAGTGATTTGATCTCAGCTCAACTGATATCCATCTATTATCAATTAAACACAAAGTTTAATTTTTATTTTATTTTATTAAAATCAACTGTTTCCAACAAATATTCCAGAAAAAATATTGTTTTTTTTAAGATACAAAGTGGTTTCATTTCTGGAAAAATTGTTGAGACAAGTTGATTTTTATGAGAAACCAGTTCCTGAAAAATCCAGCGTACGGGTATTTAGTGGTGCGTAATACCACCAACAGGGGCCGAACTACAGGAGCTACCCTGAAAACATGATGTGTAACTTTTTCTCTTAAATATTGACAATAGGGACTTTTTTTGGGGGGATTGTAAAATGTTTAATTTCTTTCTATAAAATCGAGATGGATGTTGAGATCTTTTTAGCCATTTTTATTTTGCAGTGAAATTACAGGAGAAAGTGAAATAATCCATTAAAACCTGAATGCAATTTGTTCCAGTGAGATGGTTGCATTTAGAAGGACTGATCAATATGACATATTTGCCATGCATTTCTATTTTTCTGCCTCTTCATCATCATGGATTATGTGTAAACTTGTACTTCTATTAATGTACAGTATAATTTGTGTGCGAGGTCGACTCATCATTAATTCACTTTACAAAGGATGCTGCTATTCTTGCCATCACCCCTGAAGCCTGACCGCCCAATATCATTAACTCCATATCAGAAAATATCAGGAAATGTCAGAAAATATTCCCCATGACAGTAGAAAAGGTGAGCTCCCCTGAAAGCCGTGGTATAGTTCACTCACTGCCCACCAGGAGCTGGAGGAAGGTTAGTGTGTTAGTGACACTGCAGTGAAGATATTTGGAAGTGAAGCCGATGCCCAGGATGATGCTCGCTCGTGTCTACGGACTGTGTACGGAGAGTGAGGACGCTGACTGCAGTTCACTGAATAGAGAAACTTTATGCTAATATAGAAAGAGCTCCTGAATATCTTTTAACGTAAGGAAAACTGAGTTTTGCTCTTGTAAATTTCCAACTAGCCACAACTTTTCATATATAAATATAAAATTATATAATTTACAACTATGTATACAAGAAGTGTCTGACTCTGACTGTCTCTTATTGTTCCACACTGAAGGTGGCGACACTACCTATAGCTAGAGATAACAGGATGAACATTAATGGTTAACCAAAGTGACTCTCTGACCAGTCGATCAATGTTTACTGGAAAGCAAATATTGATTCTAGTCTGAGAGCCGCAGACTGACAGTCTCTGGGTATAATCGAAACAAGTTTAAAGAGAATTATTTTACTTTTACTCTGAACTTCTCTTTGTCATCAGTTCAGTTCTCCTCACATAAGTTGATACTGATGCTGTATTACAGGTCACTTTAAACCTGGAGAGCATCAGAAATCATCTTTATATTATTTTATTTAAAGATAATGTTTATTATATAACGGAGAGAGATTCATACGTAAAACGACAGCAGGAATATGATAGGGTAACAATGAAGGGGTGTCACTGAGCTGTGAGTGAGCATGAGAGGAGTGAATGTCGGGGGGGCTGAGAGTAAAGTACAGACTCCTGAACTTTAGAGCTTCATTTGAGTTTTTCCTTCATGGACGATATATGATATGAGTTTGAGCTGCAGATTCATGAACCATCACTCTTTTATGTTCGGTTGAAATCTGTAATCTGGAACATTTCCTCATTAAACAGTGTATAAACCCTAGAGCTATGTTCTATATGGAGTTGAGTTGATTCAATCAATAATCTATAATCAGTAAACAATGTATAAACCCTAGAGTAATGTTCTATATGGAGCTGATTCAATCAATAATCTATAATCAGTAAATATTGTATAAACCCTAGATCAATGTTGTATAATCTATAATCAGAAGCTGTTTAGATCTTGGTGCTTTGCTAGATTTTAACGTATATATATAAAATTATATAGCGTATATGTAGTGTATACACTGTGTATATATTGTGTATATATATATATATTTCTGCATCCGTCTGTGATAGGA
>NW_023339718.1:5579824-5580302 GCF_004916995.1 Morone saxatilis
CTCCAGGACCTCCAGGACCTCCAGGATCTGTTCTCTGCATCCTCTCAGAACCTCCAGGACCATGTCTCCGTCTCAGAACACTTCTGATCTCAAACCACCTGGACTTAAAGGTTTCTGTTTGTGGCTCCATCGCTGCTCCTCCTCCCCTCCTCCTCCCCCTCATCTCCCTCTCCCTGTCAGCTGTGGTGTCCCTCCCTCCCCCCCGAGGTCTCGTCACCTCCCTCTGCTGGTCATCCTGCTGCTGTGCAGTCTGCTGCTGATGCTGCTGCTGCTGCTGTGGAACTACCACTGTCTGTTCGTCTCCCACATCTGCTCCCCGCCGGGGGAGGACGGCCAGGAGGGAGGATCATGACCCCACCTCCTGAAACCAGTCTGAACTGGTTCAGTCCTGCTAAAAACAGATAACTGACTTACTTCAGAATATTTTGTTTCATAATCTACAAACTGCTGCTCAAATATAGGAACCCATTTTATATCA
>NW_023339718.1:5580429-5582262 GCF_004916995.1 Morone saxatilis
ATGAGCAAGACCTTGGAGACAGGGGCAAGGAAAAACGTAATTTTAAAAGGCAGAAACCTCAAACAGACGACTCTAGGTGGGTGGTCGTCTGCCTCGACCAAGGGAATAAAATGTCTGTTATTATTCTTCTTAGTAAAAACAGAATCTGAGCAGCAGAGGAGGAGATATCCTGACTTTAGTCCAAAAACACTGGATCCTACATTTCCCATAATGCAGCTGGAGAGTGTCTTATTAAAGTCTTTAAACTCCACACCTCCAGTTTGTGATGCAGACTGTATGTTAGACATTTGTTGACCTTTGAGCGCAAAAAAATGGTGGAATGTTCCTTTAAAACATTTTCACAATAAATGCTCACTGATTGCTTTGCCTGTCTGCTTGACTTTTGTTTTAGATTTTCAGAGTAAAAGCTTAATTTAGGCTAAAATGGAGGTTTAATTAATCTGTGAAATATAGAAATCAAAGTATTTTGATGTAATAGGGAAATTTTAGAGTGTTTAACTTAAATTAAATGAACAATACACAAAACTATAAAAATAAAAATTGAATTAAAAAAAAACAATTAAAGATCTGAGGTGAACTTTGTGGAGAGACTTCATTTAGTGACTTCTGTTGAACATTGAAGAGTATTCTGAAAGCTAATTTAATGGACAATGGGAAGATACTGACCATGCAGATGCAAAATGAAACATTTATACAGCAAAGACTGACTGGCAAACATATGAAATTTGGGGATTTTGGTTCCCAGTTTTCCATGAATATGTTGGCATAAGCTGGTGCAAATCTTTTACCCATGGCTGGTCCTTTAATTTGCAAGAAATATTCGCCATGAAATTCGAAATCATTTTTGGTCAGATTGATTTCTAATAACTGTAATAACTCACTGTCTGGTCTCAGAGCTTCCGGGTACATGTCAAAGGCCCTTCGTACTGCTTGCAGTCCTGCCTCTATGTCAACGTTCGTGTACAGGCTGTCTACATCCATTGTGAACAGTAGTGAATTTGGAGGAATTTTTAATCCTTTAACAATTTCAATAAAGTGATAGGTGTCTTTGACATATGCCGGATGTTTGATTGACAGTGGAGTTAAAAAGTGAGTAATGTACTCTGCCGTACGATACGTCTCGCTGCTGCAGTCTGAGACTATCGGTCTATCTGGAGGTACCTGGAAGGGGATACTCCATTTTTCTGGAGGTTTGTGGATTTTTGGAAGTATGTAGAACCTTCTCATCCTGGGCTGGCCTTCCCCCCTCAAATAATGTTTCTGCTTTGCATTAATATGTTTTTTCTTATGTAATACACTTAAAATTTCATGTACCAACAGAATTGATTCTGGGTATATGGGGTCCTTTAATTTTTTGTAACATGTTTCATCTTGCAATTGGCGTTGGACCTCGCCTATATACTGTTCCCTGCTCAGGATGACCACCGCGCTGCCTTCGTCAGCTGCTTTGATGACAATCTGTTTATTGTGCATCAGGTCTCTGAATACTTTAACCTCGTCATGTGACAGGTTCGGTTCCTCCTTGTAATTCCTATAATCATGTTTGAAATCATAATTATCTTTATCAATTAATAAATGCAACTCTTCAAGCAGTTCTGAATCCCTATGGTGTGACTTCCTAAAGAATGTTTTCAATTTGAGTTTCCGATGGTATTTTTGGAAGTCTAATTCTAATTGTATTTTTTGATCTTCATGTTATATTCAGGGTTGGCACAAATGTTAGCCCTCGGTTAAGAGAGGCGGGGGGTGGGGGGTGCTGCAGCAGCAGCTGTTGCCGGCGGTCGCTCCGCGTCTCGGCTCAGGATGTATTTCCTGGCGGCGTCCATTGCAGTC
>NW_023339718.1:5582362-5587190 GCF_004916995.1 Morone saxatilis
AATTAAAATTATTAATAATGGTCAGATAGGAAGAGGATTAATGTGGAAAATATCAAATGTTCCAATATCAATGCATATGATTAGAACGAGGTCAGGAGTGTGATTAAAACAATGAGTTGGTTCTATTTACACTCTGGACAGAAGCATTGAGTCTATTAATGAGGGATAAATGTGTTACTAGGCTGTCATTGTCAACTTCCACTGAATATTAAAAACACCTTACAATAATTACCTTTATCTTGATTTAAAGGACTAACTTGATAAAAAATCTGAAGAATTCATGATATAAAATCAGAGTACGGTCCAGGAGCGCGGTACACTGATAAACAAATTATAGTTAATTGAGTTATTGATGAGTTATTATTGAGTTATGAGTTATGTGATTTTGGTTCATTATGAGTTATTATTGAGTTATTATTGAGTTATTGTTGAGTTATTTTGAGTTATTGAGTTATTATTGAGTTATTGTTGAGTTATTGTTGAGTTATATTATTGAGTTATTGAGATTATTATTGGTTATATTGAGTTATTATTGAGTTAAATTATCTGAGTTATTGGTTGAGTTAATTATGAGTTATTGTTGATTATTGAGTTTTATTGGAGTATTATTGAGTTTTATTGAATTATTGAGTTATTGTGATTATTATGAGTGGGATATTGACGTTTATTATTGAGTTTATTTAGTTATGTTTGAGTTATTGTTGAATTATTGGTTATATTGAGTATTGTTTGAGTTATTATTGGTTTTATGGAAGTTATTGAGTTATTATGAGTTATTAGTTATTATTGAGTTATATTGGATTATTGAGTATTTTGAGTTATTGAAGTTATTGAGTTATTATTGAACAGCTGTTTTTATGAACGCGTCTCGTGAAGAACTCAGTGGAGATATTAGCACATTTTAAACCGGATATCCTGATTGATCCCATTACCGGACTCATAGAAAATAACTTTTTTTTCTTACGTAAAATAAAACTAACTTTAAGTGTTCAGTGCTTATTATATAAGCCGAATGTAAGACTGACCTCTGCTGATTCCTATTATGTCTAAATTAAATCAATAATAATGATTATATTCTGTTTATAAGCAGACAAACTTTAAATTCGCAGATTCTTAATTGGAGTCTGGCACCATCCGCGGTTTGGCTAATGTTAACCGGATAACGCGACTTCCCACAACAAACACAGGCTGACTTTAGTGATTTAAATCTCTTTACTGTTTGTCGGAGCTTTTATCAGAGTGAAAACATATAATTTAATTAGATTAGCTGAAGTTTAATGAAGCTTACCTTTACCGCTCAGCAGAGGCTAAAGATAGCTGAGCTACATGTAAACAGACTGACGCTCTGCTGGCGTCTGCGCGGCTCTGTCGCCCCCTGCCGGCCGGGAGGAGGCACAGCGGCCACCTGAGGAACTGCAGCTATTAAACACACAGTGGAAAATAAATCACAGCCAACACAAATGTACTTATATAAAGATAAAAAATGACTTATCTCATCATACTGAGAGAGTATAGCTTCACACACAGACACACACACACAGAACCACACCACACAAACACACACACACACACACCACCACACACACACACACACACAGTGTCTGTGCCACTAATGTGTTTTCAATGAGGATTTTAACAAACACACAGATGTGGTTGAAATAAATATCTGTCACCTGATCTGTTTCCACTGTTTGTACAGTAAGAAGTGTTTCCAAAGGCCTGGAATGTAACACACACACACACACTATAAGCGGAGTATCTGTTATTGATTTGAGTCTCTTCTCACAGTAAAATGTGTTTTTCATTCTGGTTGGAAAAGGTTTTCTCAGTAAAGAAAAGTTCTGCTGTTTGATAAATAAACAACATGGCCCAAAGTATGTGGACGGCAGAACATAAACAACAGTTAGTTCATCACAAATCCTGCACCAACACACAGACTACATTATAAAACAACACAGCAGGGTTTAAATCATTACACTTAATGAACATCCATATAAATGTGTGTAAAGTTTGTCCTGTTGTTGGAGGGGTGAGAGTGTTTGTGTGGATGAAACCAGATAATAAATTATTTGATTAGGAGACAGTGACCTTCCTCACGTCAGAAACATCTGGAGCTCTTTTATCGACCTTGTTTTCTTCAGTAACACAGTGATCCACTGACAGTCGTCTATACATCCATGATACTAACACATCTCATCCAGTTATGGTCACTTCTGGCTCCAAAAATCCAACATGGCGACAAGTAACAACAGGCTAATAAACAGGTAACTTACTGATGAATCCAACACTACACTAAGATATTCTATTAATGCTTTTGTGATATTTCTCTAATGTTTGCTTTTCAATTTCTTTCTTGCAAAATTTGTAACCAAAATATATTTATATGATTTTATGAGTAACATACAGGAACTACAAACTGAATCAAATAAGCCTGTGAGATACAAATCACTATTAAATTACCTCGTATGAAATATTTTGCTCATTCAGCAGCTGAAGAGTCCCAAGAATTGAGCCCTGAGGAACTCCAACATTTAGATTTAGATACCCAGACAGATGATAATAATGTGATGTGTAAACTGGGTTCAGTCTTCAGTCTGGTTCCAGCAGCAGGAGCTCAGCTGCTGTTTTAATGGATTCACCACATGTTGGTTGAGTTTCCTCTGAATGGAAACTCAGACAGACGGACAGACGGGGAGGATTTCATTACAGCTGCTGGTCTCAGAGGAGTTTGAACTTCCTGTGGTCTAAATCGGGTTCAGGAAGTCCTGCTGTCTGAACGGCTCGGCTCCCACAGATCATCTTTATATTCTACATAATGTGAATGAACCGGTGTCAGCAGACTGAGGGTCAGCGTGAGGTCGGGGTCTCTGTGGAGAACAGGTCCTGCTGTGGAGGTCTTGTAGGAGCCAGTGTTTTTAGACTTTCTTAATCCAGCGGTTGCCAAAATTTTTCCTTCAGGAACCCGTTCCCCATCACAGAGTAACCTGACTGGATTCAACAAAACAGAACAGTTGATAGACTGACTGAATGAGCAGCTCAGTGTTTCTTCTCTCTGATATTTGATCATTTATTTTGTGTTCAGGCCATCAGAGTTTAGATGTTTAATAATTCACTGTAATGTGAAGTTATTTTAACTAAAAATTGTTGACAATTTACATCGAAAATTTTAAGTTAAGTTAAAAACATTCTTGATTATTTTAAATAGAAATCAGTTTTACTTACAATGAATAAAGCTACTTGATCAATAATGTGTCTAACTTACAAAAGACAGTTAGTTTTACTTTAGTTAAATGAACTCATCTGGATTTACAGTGTAATCTAAACTTTAAAAATAACATTTCATTTAGTTTTGTTCACAGAAATAAACACAATGCTGAGATATTGACCTACAGTGTGAATCTGTTCTAATACGCCTGACATGAAGTTCTTTCTTCCTTCATTCAGAAATTGATAGAAGGACTTTCTAAAAAACGACAAAGAACGACATTCCTTTAAGGAAACCCATCAGACTGTCGGGGTCCTCCACTGAAAACATCCAGAGATTCATAAACTCTCCAGTGACCCACAGTGACTGATCCAGGTTCAGCTGCGTCACAAAGAAACACAAACACTGGTCTTATTATTTGGACTTTTATTAATAATATAAAGTTAGTTTCACACTGACGGAGCCGACAGGAGACTCGAGGGCTCGAACCCGCGACGTCTCCAACACGTTCAACCTGCTGGGCCTGCGTGTCACAGCGCAGTGCGAGCTCATCAATGCCAGGATACAGTGGGAATAATAACAGCTTCAGTATATCCGAGTGTCTCTGAACGTCACTCTCGTGTAGTCCATCACCTGAGCGCGAGACGACGACGCGTTCGCTGTCCGACACGAGCCGGACGGACGGGAAGCCGGATGGCGTCAGATGACGGGAAGTGACATCACATGCGGGTCAGTAGAAGTCCTGGTCGTAGTCTGTGGCGTCCATCAGCTGCTTCATCTCCGACACGCTGTTGGCCAGGTAGGACGACAGCTCCTCTGACGGACACACACACAGACACACTCATGTTTTAGCTTTGTTCACATTACTGATTAATTATAATAAACAACCCTTGACCTTTGCCCTCTCTCTGACTCCAATAGACGCTGGTCTTCTAATCGCCAAACTGCTGATTCTCATGAGCCGAAAGAGCTGCTAACAAACTGAAACATTATCGATACACGACGAGGGAAGGCAGAGAAACTGAAACCATGTATTTCTCCTCTCAGCAGAGTTTACTCCTCTAACTCCTCTAGTCTACTCTCAGCTACCAGCAGGAACCATCTGCCTCTAGCCTCCACAGACATTAACCCTTTATTTATATTTATATGTGTCCATTATATAAAGTCCGTCTCCACTTCCTGTATCGGGGTCACATGGACCTCAGGTGTGCTCACCTGCTCCCAGTACTCCCAGCACAGCGGAGGCGGAGACGGACCCCACGTTGTTACGAGCAATGCAGCGATAGGTTCCCGAGTCCTCTGGCCCCGCCCCCTCGATCTGCAGCCAACTGGAGAGCTCGAACTTGAGAGGCCCGCCCCGAGACTGCGGAGACAGAGGGAGGGGGGACTGTTGGAGGGAGGTGTCGGAGGAGGTTTTATTAAACTGTCGGGGTTCCGGTCTCACCTGGACGGAGATGTGGGGGTCGTCTCCGGGCAGGACGACGTCTCGGCCCTCCTTCCTCCACTCGACCAGCGCCATCGGGAACGCAAAGACCTCACAGAGGAAGACCAGACTGCTGCCGGTCCCATTCACCTGACTGTGGGGAGGGACCTTAATGATGGGGACTGACAGACAGACAGACA
>NW_023339718.1:5587290-5591317 GCF_004916995.1 Morone saxatilis
CGGAGAGAGAGAGACAGACAGAGAGACAGAGAGACAGACAGAGAGAGAGACAGGAGAGAAGACAGGAGAGGAGAGACAGACAGACAGACGAGACAGAGGAGAAGACAGAGAACAGACAGAGAGAGGCGAGACGAGGAAGGCGAGGAACAGAGAGACGGCCGCGGCGAGACAGACAGAGGACAGGAGAAGACTATGACAGAGACAGACAGGAGAGAAGACAGACAGAGACAGACAGAAGACAGACAGGGACAGAGAGCAACAGACGAGACAGACATATGGAGAGGACAGACAGACGAGAGAGGTACAGAGAGACAGAGAGACAGAGAGATGATCATTAACAATAGAACTGGCTACATTATGTGTAACTAATAATAATGGATTTATACACTGCTGGGTATTTTGTGTCCATTGGCTGTGCTCTTGTTCTTTCACAGGGACTTCTATCTGGATCACATCGTCACGTGCAGCCGAGTCGACGTTCCTGTTGATGTGATTTACCAGGCTGCCCAGCAGGTTGAGCAGGACGAAGCACGCCGGCGAGGGAGAGACTCCGCAGTTTCCGAGGGTGACTCGGATGTTACTCGCTCTGCTCCCGCCCACTGGAAACACGATCCGGACCCGTCCTCCGGAAGCGGTATCTGCCAGGGACACAGCCGGGCCACATGGGAGGGTAGAGCTGCTTAGGTGACGCTGCAGGAACTGCAGACAGAGACAGGCAGAGAGACAGACAGGCAGAGAGAGAGAGAGACAGACAGGCAGAGAGAGAGCGGAAGAGAGAGACGAGACAGCAGAGAGCAGAGACAGACAAGGCAGAGAGAAGAGACGACAGGCAGAGAGAGAGGATTGATGAGAGAGACAGCAGACAGAGAGCGATGAGACGAACAGGCAGAAGAGGAGACAGACAGAGAAGACAGAGAAGAGAGAGAGAGACAGAGAGAGACAGCAGACAGAGAGAGAGAGACAGACACGAGAGCAGGAGGACATAGACAGACAGAGGAAGGCGAGCAAGAGAGAGATGAGAGAGACAGAGACGACAAGAGAGAGACAACAGAGAGGACAGAGGAGACAGAGACAGACAGGAGATTTATACGAGGAGAGAGAGAGAGACAGGAGAGAGAGACAGACACGGACGAGACAGGAGACCAGAGCAGGAGAGAGGGGACAGGCCAGATGGAGAGGACACAGAGAGACAGGAGAGAGACGGAATAGAGACCAGAGGAGAGAGACAGACAGACAGAGAGAGGAAGAACGAGACACCGCGAGAGACAGAGAGACAGAGACCAGACAGAGACGAGAGAGAGACAAGAAGAGGGAAAGAGAGACAGAGACGCAGACAGGAGAGACGAGAGAAGACAGAAACAGGAGAGACAGGAGACAGACAGAGAGAGAGAGAGAGAGGAGAGAGGAGACAGAGAGGAGAGGAGCAGAGAGACAGAGCAGCAGGAGACAGAGACAGGCAGAGAGGAGAGACAGGCAGAGAGAGAGCGAGAAGAGAGACGAGAGAGAAGGAGAGGAGAAGAGCAGAGAGACAGCAGAGAGAGAGGCGGACAGACGAGAGAGAGAGAGACGAGACAGAGAGAGAGAAGTTGTTGTTTGTTGTGTTGTTATTTGTTGTTATTTTAGTTGTTATGTTGTTGTTGTTGTTGTTATTGATTATCAGCAGTAGATTTTTCATCAATAGCAAAAAGAAAACTAGTTTCACTTAAACTGATAAACAGCCGATCATATGTATTGATAATGTGTCCATGATGGAGTCACTGTACCACAGACAGATCAGCTGTGTGTCTGATACAGTTATTAGTATTAGTATTATGAAATACAAACATATATCTTCCTGAAAACATGTTTACAGTCAGTGGAGTTCCCACCTGGGGGGTCGGGGTCCCTACTGTCGCTAAAGCTTCATGGAGGGTCCCAATACAAACAGTAGATCTATAACAGTATGATCTGTTCTCAACAGTAAACATAAAGTAAACAGATCAACGAGAACAAACAATATTAGGTCTGACTGATAAAACGATAAAAATACAGACAGAATATATAAAAGGTTAAACAGGAAATAATAATAGGTTCACTGTTTTTAATAAGAATAAAATATAAAATGTGAGTTTATTAATGAGAGAATGAAGAACGGATGAAGGAGAAACGCTGGGAACAAACTGATAATTAACTAATAACTGAGCATCAGTCAGCTGACAGCCTCTGATGACAGCATCATCTTCATCTTCCTCCCCATCAGACTGTGTATGTGGCAGCAGCTCCTCAAACTGCTTCCTGTTGGACCCTGCCACAATAAAACCAAAGAACTACAACTGTAGTTCCATATGCAGGAGCCAGCCCGAGCCTTATACTGTATACACACACTATATATATATTATGTTTATAGATATTTACACATGTTTATAGATTATATCAGTGGACTGATGACATAATCACTGGATCTCACGAGACTTTGATCTCGCTCTTATTCCCACTTTCACTTCCGCTCTCCTCCCGCCGTTACCGAGCTCCCTGCTGCACAGAGTTACTGTGAAAGTGATTCAAATCTGATTTAAACACAACAGCCAATAATTCATGATCAATACTTCAGTTTTAGTCTCATTCTGTAACAAACACAAACAGTCAGACTCACTAACTTCCGTCTTCCTGGCTCAGCAGCTGTCACACCAGACTCCATTAAGAAATCTGTCCATTTAACAGCTCCACTGTCTGTATCCGGTCACTGCAGCTTCATAATCACAACTTCTGTTAACATCTACAAACTGCAACCCGACCTCACTGTTCCTCCAACCGTCCTCTGCTATACAGATGTTGCTCAACCTTACAGATGTGGTGTTAAACAAATAAACACAACGGACTCTGAATATGTTTTAAAAGTTTCTCTTTCAGGTTTTTGTCTCATCACCTCCGACAGATTCATTAAACCTGATTATTAACGTTATTCACCGTGTAGAGCTTCACACCAGACTCCGTTTAGAAATCAGTGTATTTAAGGTTTCCTCGTTTATCCGCCGACATTCAGCTGGTATCAAACAACCAGAGAGCTCGGCCTCCTCAGCAGGAGTCACTCCTCACATCGGCCACAGATAACTTTACTGAGAACATAGTTTTAACTTTCACTTTAACTTTATTACACAGAACTCGTTCCTGTTCCACCCAGTCTGCCTCCACCGAACCACCGTTCAACTAACTGCAAAGTGTCCGGTTGAGCCTCCAGCGGAACTAAAGTGGATCTTTAAAGCAGTAAAGTTAAATAAAGTGAGAGCAGACAGCACCGACCCACCACCGACACAGCTCCGTTAAACTACCGGATCTTTGAATGGAGTTCGGCAGGGCAGAGCTCCGCTGTCCGCCGGAGCCTCTGCCCTGCCTGTGGCCGGCGCAGGGTGTGTGTTTCCCCGCAGAGAGGAGCTCACCTGGTCCGCTACATCCTCCGCCTGGCTCATCAGGTCTCCGTGTCCCATCTCCGCTCTTAAGGCACTTCAGTGCGGACCAACGGCTCCCAGCTCGGTGTGCAGTCCGGTCAGAAGAGTCCCGGTCCCGGCAGTGAGGATGATGATGCTCCGCTGCTGCCTCCTCCGACCCACAATCCTCTGCGCGGAGCAGCCACAGCGCCCCCTGCGGACGGTCGGGGGGGAGCATGCCACGTGGACGGAGGGTGTCTGAAAGAGGCTTTCACACATTTAATAAAATATCACTTTAATAACAACGTGGGGTTGTGACCCTCAACACATCGATATTAATCAATAAACTGAATCAGAAACGACAAATAGTTTGTAGAAACACATGAATCTGTTTCTTCTTTTGGTTTGAAAAGAGTCACACAAGATCAAACATCTAATAATTGATAAACAGATGAGACAAAATTATCTAAAAATGTATAGATGGTAAACAAATATGTGAAAATGGTCAAATTAAAAACTAAAAAAGTAAATGTTTTGTCATTAATTCTGCAGTTATGCTGTTTTACATGGTCACTGATTCTGGATCAGTTCTCAGTCTTATTATTTATTCATTACACTGCTGT
>NW_023339718.1:5591417-5595492 GCF_004916995.1 Morone saxatilis
TCTCTCTGTCTGTCTCTCTCTGATGGTCTCGTTGTTTCCGGCTCTCTGAGCAGATTGACTATCGACCACCGTTGACCTCGGACCAACCGGCTCCGCCCACCTCTACAGACCTGTGGCGGCCATGTTGGAGGTCCTACAGTAACGTCAGCGTGTTAGCTCATTAGCACACGAGCTAAAGTCTATTTAAATCAATAGAGCACAAAGAGGACAGGAGAGTCCAATAATAATGACTCATTTATCATTAAAGTCATTATTTTGGTACCAGATCGAGATAGATATATATATATATTGATATATATATTAATAAATGATTACAAATATCTCTCTTATTTATAAATATAGAAATATTGATCAGTGTGACTAACTACACTTTATTTACTGGCTGACAACATTCACCGTTTATGTTCACGACAGAAAGGATCAATACATGAATCAAACACTCTCATCTGTATATTTGATACATAAAGCAATTAATTTTACTTAATTATTAAATATAATGGAAGCTACAGTGACTGTATGTTTCATATTGATCAGTATCAATAACAGCAGAGAGCAGCTGATCAACTGAACTCAGGAAGACATACAATTAATAAAATATAACATTTAATATGAAATGACTGTTGACTATATATATAATGAAATTACATTCAGCTAAGTGTATTTCATTTAGTTGATTATTGTATTTTATTTTATTATATATATTTTTTTTTTTTGACTTTCTTGTTAGGTACTTTATATGTATGCCTATACATATAAATAAAAAATATATAATTGTAAATCTTAATGATGCTGATTTACTGTTTAGGATTTTCACAATAAAATATAAAAACATAAAAATCTACTGATTATTTAGCTGATTTTCTGGAATTGTTCTGGTCTATTTTGTCAGATATTAAGTTTACTACAATATAAGTCTCATAAAAACACATCTTTATGAGGGTGAAACCAACTTCTGCTTTATTATTATTTAATTTTCACAATTGTTGCCAGTTAAGTTTCTAAAGATTGACTTATTGATTATTGAATAACTGTTGCAGGTCCAGAATATGATTTCAATGTATGAGGAGATTATTTAGCTGTTTTTTACTATGTTTTAATAATACAGTGACAGTCAGAGAGAATATTTATTTACAACAAATCTTTGGCTACTTTAGTTGGAATATATATCTTTATGGTAAACTGTATTTAAAGCTCCAGTGTGTCACATTAATATAATATAATAATAATATAATATAATATTAATATAATATCCATAGGTATGTTTTCATTAGTGTTTAATCAGCTGATAATAAAAATCATTGTGTTTGTTACAATGAGACGTTTTTATCCACAGAGGGAGCGGGTCCTCTGCTGGTGGAGTCCGCCATGTTTCTACAGGAGCCCAGAACAGACAAACACTGGATCTAAATTGGGGTGTTTTGTGCACATTTTGCAGTCGCTGTAGTTTCTTCTTCAGGCTTGGAAGGCTGAGCTGTATTCAGTTGGTTGCAATCTGAAACTTCACCACTAGATGTCCCCAAACACAGTGAGAGAGACAGATATTGTTTTTACTGCTCTACAGCTTTAGTTACTGTTAGTGTTCCTTTATGAGTTGAGACCAATTTCTTTAAGTACATTTAGCTGATAAGATACCTTCACTGTGTACTCTTACATCAGTGACGCTTTGAATGCAGGACTTATAGAGTATTTCTGTTCTTCGTATTTTTAAAGGATCCTAATTCTTCTTTTGTTGTTGTTTCTCTCTTTACAGTTTAAACTGATGATCACTGGTTGAGTCTCACAGGATTGAACATTAACAACAAAAACCTCTCAACACATTCAATAAGGAAGCCTGTAGGAGACATTATTAATATCAGGGTTGATATCTACGTGAAACAGATTCTTATATTTCTTTTTACTATTTGCAGGGTTTAGCCCCTCAGTCAGATTGCATGGGGTTAAAGGAAAACTGTGGTAGGAAAAATGTTTTGTGGGGAACTCTGATTTGTTCTGAAAATGTTTCTCAGTATATTCATATTTATTTATACTTATTTTACTCATGTGAGACAATGAAGGCTGAACTGTTCTTACACTGCTAACAATTGGGAATTGAATTGATTGAATTGAATTGAATTTCCCTCGGGATAAATAAAGTATCTATCTATCTAACAGTGAGAAGATAAAATTAAAGTGGATATCACCGCGCGTTTTTTGTTGTTGTGTGATTTGGGTGAAATGACCAAAGGGTGGATTGGATTGTCAGTGACTGTCATTATCTTCAGTGAGTCTCTGCAGGTCTTCATTAAACCGTATTTTCCTGCTCTCGTGTGAATGGATGTGTCTCGTTTCGGCTGCTGCGGCTGAATCACTCGAGATAAAAGCTCGACTGCGTTTATCCACCTGCTGCCGAGGCTCCAACACAAGGCCAGAGAGCGACAAGAGCTCTCGATGCTTTTAATTCACATTATCTGCATCTGAATCCGTGTGTGTGTGTGTGTGCTCCTAAATGAAGAGCTCAATCAGGAGAAGTCATTATTAGCGACAAACAATTATGAACAAGGCCACAGAAGTCTGCCTTGTGATGCACACTGGTCCTCTTACACTGTAAAAACAATCTATAGGTTACAGGTTTTTTTCTGTATTCTTTAAGTAATTAAAAATATTAATACAATTACAGATTTATCCTGTGAATTTACATGTTTAATGTAAAACAACGTGGAACATCTGTAACTGTAAATAATCATAAAATTACTGCTTATTTAAAGAAAATCTCCTTTTTTTCACATAAAAAGATTCAAATACATTTTGCAAATCTTTTTTATTTATTTATTTATTCACAGACATTTACTGTTTCTTTAATAGATTAAACTGTTAAATTCAAACAGTAAAATTAGGGACAATTAACTAATACAAAAAGTATTAGTTGTGTAATTTTAATGGATTAGTTAGATTAGAACTGACAGAGTATCTTGTATAAGATCGGAAGTTGGAATAATGTTGTTTGATCGTGTATAAGGCATTGGTAAACGTGTCCAAACTACAGTCAGTGTCAAAACAGCAAACTAAATTCACTGTAATTCTCAGCACATAATGACTTTTGTTACAGTTCTAACTAACCTTTTAACATTTTCACATTAAAATACATTACACAGGTCCCAATTAATAACAGCCACTCTTGCTGTAAATGGTAACACCTGCATGATTATTTGTATTAATTACCAGGAGTGTCACGCGGAGTTATTTCCTGTTTATCTTTAGTGTATTTGTTTGAGCTCCCAGCTGGGCTGGAATGATTTACGCTTGTTCTACTTTTTTTTTTACCAGAGTGTAGTTTCTCACACACACGCCACACACATACACCACACACCCCCTCACCACACACACACACCACCACACACACACACAGAACACCACAGGTCGTCCTGTCCATTAGGAAGTCACTCTTGCTACGATAATGGGAGAGCAAAGCTTCAGCATCTCCTTAATGCCTAATAGCAAAACCTTCGTATTATTGTCCTTGTTGCAGACTGTACTCGCTCTTACCTCTCTTCTCTCCTCCCCTTCTCATCTCTTCCTCTCTCTTTTCTCTTCTCGCTCTCCTCTGTTAATTGGCAGTCGGTTTAAACTTTTCATCTCCAGGTGAACAACGAACCGTTGGTTGATTAACTGAACAATAGTTGGTCACTGATGAAACTTCAGCTGGAATTTAAAATGTGTCTTGATGTACGTCGTCTGATGAACTTTTAATCTTTATTTTAGTGCTGCGCGGGCGCCGGCCCACCCACCGTGCGCCACGCGGCGTCGGTGTCCTGCGCGCGTGGACGCGGTGTAGAGAGACAGCTTGTGCGGCGCACGGTGAAGTGTGGTGTTTTTTCTGTTATTAAAAATACTGCACTCACTCCTTCTGGTAGTCGACATGGTGTGCTGGCCGTGTGTTGTTCGGTAGTTACCCTGTAGGAGCTTCACAAGTCAAAGAAATTTATAAATGCTTCACACTACAGATTGGTGACAAATAGATAACCACAGCCTAAAGTGTCCTATAAGTAATTGCTGGTATGCAGCTATAAAGGTCATCTTAACTGTTATCTGGCAGTTG
>NW_023339718.1:5595517-5596692 GCF_004916995.1 Morone saxatilis
CATGATCATGTCTTATCCTCTTATTTCTGAGAGTGAAGAGAACACTGATTACCATATCTACTCGTTTCCTGTCTATTATTTTTGCTACAGAATTAAAATTAATATATATTTTATCTGACGTTAAAGAAAACCCCTAATATATCTCAGAAAAGCGTTTGCGAGCGAGTGGATAGAGACTGTAAACTGTGTTAGCTAGCTGCTGTCTCTGTTACATTAAACAAGGTGTTCCATGTCAGTAAACATGTTGGGATGCTACTAAACAGGACAAACATGGACAATCAACGCCGATCTGCTGACGTGAATCAACACTACGTAGTTAACAGTTCAGTCCGCTTATAATGTGCAGGGACGGGGGCAGTAGCACAGGACGGGGGCAGTAGCACAGGGATCGGGGGGCAGTAGCACAGGACGGGGGCAGTTACCAGGGACGGGGCAGCTGCCAGCGCCGTTGCACAGGTGGAAAAAGGTGATGTAAGTTTCTTTTAAGGTTCAGGTGCACAGCTATAGAAGGTCTGAGCTCTGTGGTCTCACAGTGAGAAGTCCTGGGTGTGAAAGACATAGATGTTAGAGTTAATACGTCCATCCTAGTAATTCTCCTTTTTCTTCTTCTATTACAGGAACCTTCGGGGGGATGATGATGAGTTCCTGGCTCTTCATCACCCCCGACCCTCATCCTCTTTGTCACACAGTGGTGAGGTTGTTTCTGCCATTAACCACAGAAACCTCGCTCACGAGTCCGAGGAGAGTTAGACTGCTGCTGTCTCTCATTTAAAGAGCTTTATTGGCATAAACAGTCAAACAAGCACTACTGCCCCCCGTCCCTGTGCTACTGCCCCCCGTCCCTGTGCTACTGCCCCCCGTCCCTGCACATTATAAAGCTGACTGACTGTTAACTAACGTAGTGTTAGCTTACGTCAGCCAGATCGGCGTTATTGTCCATGTTGTCTGTTTCAGTAGCATCCCAACATGTTTACTGACAATGGAACAACCTGTTTAATGTAACAGGAGACAGCAGCTAGCTAACACAGTTTACAGTCTTTACACTGTGATCAACTGCTTTCTGAGTTTTAGTTCTTTTAGACAAATCTAAACATTTTTATTTAATCGACAGCAAAATCATCCAGACAACGTATAGTGGAATCTGTTCTCTGCATTAGACAGACAGACAGACAGAC
>NW_023339718.1:5596708-5599117 GCF_004916995.1 Morone saxatilis
CAGGCAGGCAGACAGGCAGACAGACAGACAGACAGACAGACAGACAGACAGACAGGCAGGCAGATGATCAGAGGTCTGTGTCTGTATTACTGCAGGCTGCTGCTTTTAGACGAGTCATTACCGCGACCTCCTGTGGACTGAATCCATTACACATTACACAGACAGCAGAGACACGCCCACTCTCATCCCGGCACATCTAAATGTATGGAGCCGCAAACTTTCCCCCCTCAGTCCACTGAGCGCGCTCAGAACACAGCACAGCACATTATCCTCTTCATCACATGAGCTCCAGTTATTATCTGAAGGTCAATATGAGAAACTCACAGAGACGACATAAAGACAAATGTGAGGTTTATTTTCTGCTTTAATGAGATTATTTCCTGTTTCACTTTTACCTGATGAATCGCTCCGTAAGCAGCTGTTAGATAAAACATTATAATAGTTCATAATATCCAGTCAGCTCCAGCTGGGATATTGATTTATGGTTGAAAACTGATTGATATTCAGTGTGAACGCGTCCTTTCAACCAGATAAATGTGGTTACAACCCGACTGCATGAATCAAGTCAATATTTTAGAGACGTGTCACAAGACCAAAATGGAATCTGATACAATTACTAATTACCTTAATAATAATGTAGTCAGTAATCTAATCCAAGTATCACATTATTAAAGTAACTTGATTACTTTCTGTTACTTTTGAACAACACCAAATATTCAAATAAAGACAAGAGAAAAGATTAATCAATAAGAAGTATTGATTTCGAAGTATTCTATCAGAAGTTGGTCTGTTATTGATTCCAGCTGTAGGTTTTACTTCACTATGAGCTAAGTTAGCGTAGCCCTGATGAACCAAACTCCATTCAGAAAACAAGCATTTTAGAAGTTAATTACTCGTCATCTTGCAGAAAGACCGACAGAGTTCAGACTTTTTACTGATCTCCATCATGATGTCGTTGTTTCAGCATCATTTTGATCCATTAAATCACTGAAACACATTTTGGGCTCATACCGCCGCAGTGAGACGGATTTAGGACATTTACGTTTGGTGGGAACAGACCATAAACACGGGCAGCAGTCTCTTGGTTCTGTAAGGTGAATTCTTATATTTATTCTAACTTTGAGAATTTCCAGTGACGATATGTTATTATTTGTAATGTAGAGGATGAAACCAGTTTATCTTCTCACCGGTGACCATTGTTGGTTTTTCAACTGGAAAATGTTCACTGGGTTCATACGAGTCTCTCCGTACAGTTTGAAGTTCTGCTCCAGTTTGAAGGACTCAGTGGCCTCTAGTGTTGAAATTGCAGATTGCAACCAACTGAATACAGCTCAGCCTTCCCAGCGTGCAGGAGAACCTACAGTGGCTGTGAAACCTGCAGAAGAACCCAATCAGTGTTTGTCCGTTCTGGGCTCCTGTAGAAACATGGAGGTCCAACATGGTGGACTCCACCAGCAGAGGACCCGCTCCCTCTGCAGATTAAAAAAGTCTCATTCTAAAGTAACAAACACACAATGATTCTTATTATCAGCTGATTAAACACTAATGAAAACAAAGCTATGGATATATTATTATTATATTATTAGTAATGTTTGACACTGGAGCTTTAAGAGAAAGAACAAACTAAACTATAAAAAGTTTAGACACAGTCGTTGTCATTAACGTGAGTGATGTCGATTAAGCTGCTGCCTGCTGGGACAGAGAGCTGAAGTTCAGACAGAAATAAAAGCAGAAAGCAGAGACTCTCCCTCTCTCTGTCTCTCTCTCTCTCTCTCTGGGTAATAATGTTGTTGTTGCTCTCTGCAGACGAGGAGATTGAAACAGAGAGCACACTGATGATGTGAGTCTCTCTCAGCGGGAGGTGAAGACTTTCCTGCACTTTAATAAAGAGACAGACAGACAGACAGAGGAGGTGAAATCAGGCTGTTTGTATTCAGTTTGACTTCTATCAGATAAACATGACTCCTCTTCCTTACTGTCCTCTTTCCTCCTCTTCATCCTCTCTATCCATACTACGAGTTTACAATCTTACAGCTTTTTGAAGACCTAACCCTTATAAATTATAATATATAAATATAATATAAATTAATTTCATATAATTTCAGCCATCACCCTAAATAACAAAAGCATCAGTCACAAATAATAATACGTTTACTTACTGTTTGTTCTTTTAAAGGTTATAAACAACATGCACTGCCACTAGACGTCGCACTAGAGCACCAGCATCTCAGATCAAAACAATGGGCACTATGATCCACCAGACTCCATTAATAAAATCACTAATTTTACCTTCAGATCATCATAACTTCATAACTTCATTCAAAGTGGACAGAAACAGAATAAAACTCATTAAAACCGTCTCTGTTAGTGTTTCCAACAATCACCAACTCTGGTTTGGTGGAAATAAAT
>NW_023339718.1:5599142-5602518 GCF_004916995.1 Morone saxatilis
ATCGCGTTATTTCAGGACATCAACCAGACACCATTGACTTCAGGACAGGCGAACCAGAGCGGGCTACAGCCCCTAACTCATGCCAAACTCAGTTCATTCTCAGCTCAAGCGTCATAAAGGTTCTAGGCTCAGGTCTAAAGGCGGTCTAGCTCAGGGGGTTAAAGGTTCTAGCTCAGGGGCTTAAAGGTTCTAGCCTTCACGGTTAAAGGTCTTGCTAGCTCAGGTCTAAAGGCTTTCTAGCTCAGGGTCTAAAGCGTTCTAGCTCAATGTCTAAGGGTTCTAGCTCAAGGGTTAAAGGTTCTAACTCAGCGGTTGAAAGGTTTCCAGCCTCATCGGTCTTAAAGCGGTTCCAGCTCAGGTCTAAAGGTTCCCCAGCTCAGTCTTAAAGGTTCCAGCTCAGTCTTTACGGTTCTAGGCTCAGGGTTAAAGGGTTCCAGCTCAGGGTCTAAATGTTCCTAGCTCAGGTCTAAAGCGTTCTAGCTCAGTCTAAAGCGTTCCGCCTCAGCGTCTAAAGGTTCTAGCTCAGGGTTAAAGGTTCCAAGCTCACGGCGGTCTAAAGCGTTTCTACGCTTCAGGGTTAAATGCGTTCCAGCCTCAGGGTTAAAGGTGTCCAGCTCAGGGTCTTACGGCGGTTCCAGGCTCAGGGCTTAAATGTTCTAGCTCACGGTTCTAAGAAGGGTTCCAGGCCTTCAGGTCTTACCTGGTTCTAGACCTCAGGCGGCTTAAAGGTTTCTAGCTCAGGTCTAAAGGTTTAGCTCAGGTCTAAAGGTTCTAGCTCAGGGTTAAAGGTTCCAGCTCAGGTCTTACGGTTCTAGCTCAGGGTTAAAGGTTCCAGCTCAGGTCTAAAGGTTCTAGCTCAGGGTTAAAGGTTCTAGCTCAGGTCTGACAGTCTATGCAGTGTTTGTTTTACTGTTAAACTCTGTTTGTTGGTTCTAATTATTATTGTGATGTTTGTGTATAAATAAATTTTGTTGCTTCAAGGACACAAATCCTCTCTGGCTTCATAGTGATAGTATATCAATAATCAGAATTCATCCTGACTCAACATCGTCACACTCAACCCGTCTGTGGATTCAAACCAAAACCGAAACCAAACTCATAAAAGAATGTAATCAAACATGGTAACAGCTCGGCCTTCTGAGAAATTCAAATACAGACATCCAGGAAACTGTTCAAGATTCAAATCGAGACTGAAATAGAAAAACAAAAACATTGATGTGCAGATAGATTGTATACATATATCCTGTAGTTCAGGATATGTCAATAAATATGTGTTTGATTAGCTGCAGCATCAGTGTGAACAGGTCGACTCGAGTTATCTGCTCACTCTGACATTAAAGGTTGTCACGCGATTTTAAAAAATTCTTTTTGCAACCAAAAACCAAAGAGGGTTGCCTGTCGGGTCGTCCTGTTACTCACCTGACCCGGGCAGGTAGTGACGAAAATGAACAATACAGGATTCTTCATTGACCCGTAAGTGGAATAGACACTTTAAATCCTTTAACGAGGACCAGTTGGAGTAATTGCAGCTGCAATAGTGGACAACTTTATTACAGTTGAAAGGCTCGTAGTTGGAATTCTGATCAAACCGACGTTCTGAGCGACCGTCTGTCCCAGACCCGGCCCCTGAGGCGTTAACTGCCCAGCCGCCTGAATACTGCAGCTAGGACTAATGGAAAAGGTTCTGTGTGGGTTCTCTGAACTGGACCCTGATTAAGAGCCGTATTCTGCCGCCATGTGAACTTCTGGGACCGACACAAGATGGACGACAGCATTTGTCAAGAACGTTTTCATCAAGAATGAAAGTCGGAGGTTCGAACACGAGCAGATTCTGTTGCAGCTCCGACCATAAACCACGCCAACCGGCAGCATCCAGGAAACCAAAGTACTGGGTTTGGTTGCAAAGCTGAAACTAAGCCGGCGGTTTAATGGAGAGTTTATCAAATGACACAAAATATACACGTTAAATAAACTAGTTCTAAACGTGAAACACAGTGACGTCCGGTTGTCTGTCCATACTGTAAGAAACAACGTTCTAGTGGCGCCTCGAATGGTACTGCGGCCGTCAGGTCAGACTAACCATCGGTACACTCGGTGCAAGCTCCTGGATGAGACGTCTGAAAGTGGAAACACTGTGAAGCTGCTGTGGAACCGACTGTTCCTCACACTACTAACTGTTTCTGTAGGAGATCAGGAAGCGTTTGAACTGTTGTGTTTTGAGTACTTGATCAGCTGATTTCTGTGTAATCTCTAAAGGAACAGACATTTTCTGTTGGACTGGGAAAACAAACTGAGCTGAGTGAAAGTGTGAACATCAAAAGAGTATTTGGTTTGTTTGCTAAATGAATGTGGTAAAATATTTGTTATATTATATTGGTATTTGTTTTAAGGTATGTGTCATTACATCACATACAACCTCCCACCCGTCACTCCCTCCTCCTCACCTCCGTCCTCTCCTGGTCGTTTCTGGCCGGGGTAATACAGCGATGGCTCGACACTTCCTGAGGAGCTGTTGAGGTGAGACATGGCTTCTCCGCCCATCTTCCCCACCATCTGAGAGACAGACAGACAGACAGACAGACAGACAGACAGAGAGAGACAGCTGTAACACCTGGCACTTTGTTGGATGTTTGTTACTGAAACAGTTAAACTTCGTTCCCTCTCAAACTCCCCGAGCACCACGAACACGTCGGGTACTTTTGTTTTCCTCCAGATTAAATGAATGTTCGTCTGCGGCTGTTCGTATGAAACCTTCCTGAACTAACAGCAGCTGATGTTCTGGTTTCACTGCGGTCGCTGCACAAACACCCTGAAGCTGTAGAAATAATAATAACTGACGAAACAGGAGTCGACTTTTATTTTGAAGTAAGTTAGTCACAGGAAGTGAGCAGTGCTCTGTAATCGTGATTCAACATAACTCAAAATAATCAATAATCAACTTCGAATTCTGATCATTTTGGCCTCAATCGTGCAGCTGTTCACACCTGTTCACACCTGTACACACCTGTTCACACCTGTACACACCTGTTCACACCTGGTCACACCTGTACACACCTTCTCTGACTCATTAAAATCTTAACACTGATTGAAGCCAGCAGGGAGATCCTTTACATCAAACCAAGCGCTCCCAGTTCGTGTTGATCAGATCCTGATTCTGGTTCTTTATATCCTGATAATCAATAACAGTAATGATCAATAAGACTGCGACTCAACAGGTCGTCCAATTATTTTAATGATCAACATAACAAAGAAAGTTTTCTCAGGTTCTTAAGATTGTGTTTTATATCACGTTGAATAACTTTGGGTTTAAAATGAATAAAATGCAACAAAACAGGATAATAAACAGACATAAGACGTCGGCCTCAATGAGCAATCT
>NW_023339718.1:5602618-5606684 GCF_004916995.1 Morone saxatilis
CAGACACACACACACACACAACACACACACACACACACACACACCATATGGTGTCTAAACATCGGGTACTTGACATTTCTTTTTTCCGCTGCTTTTATTTTGGAAGCTGCTGCTCAACCCTCTTGACCTCACGCGCACACGCACGCACACACACACACACACACACACACTGGTGAATGGTTGATGTCTTTCAGGGGTTTTTATAGAGTGAATGGCGCTGATGGAGCTCTCATCCTCGATCTTGAGGGGAGTTCTCAGCTGTAGATTGTGTTTAGAGCTCTTCATTAATGAGGACACGATCAGCTGTACGACCACATTATAAACACTAAACATTAAATACTTTTATTTTATTAGAAAATGTCTTGAGTAGATACAATTCGAGCAGATTTGAATAAATCTACTGATCCTCTGCTGTGTTTATTCATATATTGTTTATTCCTGTGTACGAACATTAAGAGCAGTACAAATACTGAGAATCAAACTCCAATGAAGCTGATTCAGCGACAGGTCGTCAGAGAGATGATTAGAGTTTTTGGCTGCTGTCACAGTTTAATGTTCACAAACACATCAGGACACAATGGACGAAGCAGCAGATTCATGTTGCAGTCGAACAAACACACAGACGAGGGAGTGAGTACGTTTTATGATCCCACTGAATAAAAGGTGACGGACAGATTTCTTCTCCTACCTTTGCCGATGACCAGGCCACATTTATCAGCAGGGATGGTGTAGGTCACTTCCTGTAGCGGACCGGGAGAGCCCATAGTCCAATCACCACGACCTCTGACCCTGCCGCTCCGCAGGGCCGAGCCAAAACCGTCACGCTCCTACGAAAACACACACACACACAATAAAGAGTGTATCTGTGAACAACATCAGAGTGTCTGTGCGTGTGTCTGTGTGTGTTACCTGTCTGTGTGTGTGTGAGTGTGTTACCTGTGCGGTCTGGATGAGCTCATTGATGAGGTGGACAGCATGCTGACAGCGGTCTGGCTGACCCATCACCATGGCAACACGCTCTGGACTGATGCCATCATCTGGAGGAGACACAGAGAGGTCAGAGGTCAACACCCTGTAATCTGGATCATACTAGGACTAGTTCTAAAGTGGATTAAACTGGTGTAAACAGATCCGATTTAATCTGGTTTATATTGATGTAATTATAGTTTTAGATTATAAACAGTTTGAGCAGGATCACAGTGGTGTAAACAGACCGGCATTATCTGGATTTACTGGTGTAAACGGACCTGCTTTAAACTGGATTCGGACTCCTGCATCATTCTGGATCTTCTTGATCATTTCTCCGTTCCTGCCGATCACGATGCCTACAGCAAACCGGGGAACTGGAACCTGCAGAGGGACAGACTAGACATGAATGTACCTTTTAAATGGTGATCCAGTGGACGCTCAGACATACTAGCTGCTAACACATGCTATTAAAGTGCGTTTCATTGTGCGTGTCGTACATCCAAGTTGGCTCCTCCCAGTCGGGCGCTGAAGTCGCTGCGTCCTGACCTGAAGTCTCCGTCCTTCTCCCGGATCACCTCCAACACCAACTCCCTGGCCGCCTGAAGGAGGAGAGGTGAACGGTAAGTATGACAGACATTAGCTTCATGTGTTTCTACAGTTTCAGCAGTTTAAATTTAACACTTATTTCATGTCCATAGTGGCAGCAAACTAAAGGATATGAAAGAAAATCAGTGATCAGTACTAACTTTTCCCATAAAACGAGTGCGACTGAACGATGTGTGTACCTGCACTTTGTACGGGTCTCCAGAGATGCGGAGAGGTTTGTCGGCTCCCGTCGGCATCGGACCGTCCTGGATCATCATCATCTTCACGCCCGCTCTCTCCTGACACACAACAACACACAACAACAAACAAACATCAGAGACACTGAAGGAAGAGTCCTCGTGGTTTATCGCCCACAGTTCACCTGTCAATCACTCTACCTGCAGCTGTTTGATGGTGTCTCCACCTCGGCCAATCACCAGCCCCACCTTGCTGGCCGGGATCAGCATCTCCTGCACAGAGGCGCCGCCTTCCCCGTCGCCGTGGAAACCGGGACCGTTTCTACAGCGATCCACGATCTGGACCAGCAGCCTCTTCGCCTGCCTGCAAACACACACACACACACACACACAGAGAGAGAGAGAGGAGGTGAGCAGGAGGTGGAGGTGACGTCGTCAGAGGAGGTGAAGATGAGGTTTAGAAACTTACTCGATGCTCTCTGGAGTTCCAGTCAGGGAACATGGCCGCTCCATCAGACCTCCACTGTCTGCACACACACACACACACACACACAATGTCATATAATCAGAAAGGATGAGGAGGAGGAGGAGGAGGAGCAGCAGTCATTCAACTGAAGCCGCTGTTTGAAGATACGAAGAGCAGAAGTGGAACGTGGCGTCCACAAACGAGGAGTGAAACATACAGTTGAAGACTTTAGAGGAGACGCATGTAGACATACAGTCAGTCTCACCAGAAGCAATCTGGATCTTGCAGCCGGACTCCAACTGGATCCTGGTGATCTGTTCACCTCCTCTTCCAATAACTGGGGCAGGAGGAGAGGAGAGAGATTAATCTCTGGTTGTGGATCAACATTTTACTATCCATCAGGTGGACTCTGGGCTCGAGGTAAAGTGGAAGGTTTGGTTAGATTAATGGATTCTGGCTCCGGATAAAGGTTGTATATCAGTATAAGAAAGGTTTCCGATCACCTCGAGGTTCCAGTTTTAGTCTCATAAAAAGGATTCTGGCTCAGGTTAAAGGTTCTACATCATGTGGAAAGATGAGATCAAAGGTTCTAGCTCACTTGGAAAGATTTAAGTCAGGTTACAGATCTCAATCAGCCTAAAAGGTTCAAGGTTGCTTTAAAGGTTGTTAGTCAGGTGGAAGGTTCTAGCTCAAGTAAAAGGTTCTAGGTCAGCTTTGTTCTGTCTCTCATGTATTTGTTGGGTTTTATGTATTATAAAAAACAATCTGGAGACAGGATATGCAGATTATCTTATGCTATAAATGTGGTGTGTTACATATTTGTCCACTAAACAGAACTGACTGATCAGTATTAAGATAAAGGGAGACTGTGATGTTGGTCCAGGCTTCAGATCAGCTGCTCTTAACAACTAGAATCTGATTGGACGACGGAGCCTTCAGACACCTGAGCAGCAGGAAGGACAGAAAGGTCGGAGGTCATACTCACTGAAGCCAACCATCCTGTCAGGGACCTTGTAATCCTCTGTGATTACCCTGCTGCAACACACACACAGAAACACACATTAACATCCCGCTCACAGCGTGTGTGTGTGTCAATAAGTGATTATGATTATGACTGTAGGAGCACCGATCTATAAACACTTATCTACGGTTACAGCCCGCACACACACACACACACACACACACACACACACACACATTTGCAAACTATGATGCTGAACACACGTCATTATCTGTGTTTAATCAATATGAAGTGCTGCTCGTACCTTTGATGCCCCATGGCTGCTAGCTGGTTACCTACTGAGAGACAGAGACACACATTAGACTGATCTGATGGAGCTGCTGAACTAACAGCGAGTCTACAACAATACAACACAGAAGAAGAAACACGGTTCCACAGCGGGCTGCGGGGGTGAAGTTAGCGTCGTCCTGGTTCCTTCCACAAACAGCAGATGGGATTGTTCCACTGGGTTCTAGTTTATGATGATTCAGTGAGATAATCTTCACTAACAAACTCACCTTTTAATGATTTCTGAAGGCGAGCTCCAGAAGTAAATAGCTAACGTTATATATATATATATATATATATTATAGCTAACTATAAATGAACTACACCACGGTCACATGACTTCAGCACCAAACTTCCAATTTATATATGAAACTAAAATCTAATCTAAGTTGCAAAGTTTGAGTTAGAAGAGTTTAAAGATTATAACACAACAAGGTATTTCTAGATCTTATTTCAGACA
The DNA here is from genome assembly GCF_004916995.1 of Morone saxatilis. Classification (NCBI taxonomy): domain Eukaryota; kingdom Metazoa; phylum Chordata; class Actinopteri; family Moronidae; genus Morone; species Morone saxatilis. The sequence continues at coordinate 5,606,584 of NW_023339718.1, forward strand.
TCAACCAAACACACACTGACTTCAGGACAGGGAACCAGAGCGGCTACAGCTAACTCATGCTAACTCAGTTCATTCTCAGCTCAGGTCTAAAGGTTCTAGCT
>NW_023339718.1:5606784-5613430 GCF_004916995.1 Morone saxatilis
TAACCCTGGACAACAAGGACCGCAGGTAAACCCACACACACACACACACACACACACACGACACACACACACCCACACTGAAAAAACTTATCAAATACACACACAGGGAGAGACACAGAAAAGAATTATCAATATAAAAAAATCTAACAAAATTACTGTTAAAAGATAAAATATGTTTTAACAGAAATATTTAAGGAGCAAAGCACACCTTGTACACTCACCAGCAGCAGTAGACACTATGCACCACAACACACACACACACACACAACACACACATCAACACACACACACAACAGCAAAGAGATCTATAACTGTGGACTCAAACCCGAGTGTGTGTGTGTGTGTGGTGTGTGTCTGTGTGTGTGTGGGTGTGGTATGGTCACAGTATGGCTCAGACAGTGACAGAATGACTTTACCTCTAAAAAGCATGGGAGCGCAGTTCACTAATTAAACAAAGCGTAGGCACAGTTCCACACACACACGCACACACAGAGGTTTATTTCCAGTGACGATTACTTTCCTTTCTGATCACTTTAAAACGTCCAGGTCAGGAGAACCCGTGAAAGCAGACCAAACAGAGTAGAACGGTGGTTCCAGATCAAAAAATACCGCTCTGTAGATTGTCTGGGATCTGCAATACTGTGTGGATCACAGTTTAGGTTCTGTCTTGTTTTCTGTCTGGTGTTCTGTGCGTTCCTTACTGTCCTGGCTTACTCGTCTTGTTTACGTCGTGTGTTACTGTTTTCAGTGTCACTGCGTGGTCTGTCTGTGTTACTGGGTCCAGTGTTAACTGTCTGTGTTCTGTTCTGTGTTCTGTCTGGTTCTGTCTGTTGTACTGTCTGGTGTTTTCTGGTCTGCTGTGACTGTCCTGTGGTACTGTCTGTGTACTGTGCTTGTGTACTGTCTGTGTTTCTGTTTCTGTGTACTGGTCAGTCGTACTGTCCAGTATACTGTCAGATGTACTGTGTGTCGAGTTACTGTCAGTGTACTGTCTTGTTCACTGTTTCGTACTGTTGCTGTGTTCTTGTCTGTTGTCTGTCTCGTGTTCTTGTCACTGTGTGTTCGCTGTCCGTGTTTCCGCCTGTCTGTGTACGCTTTTGCTGTCAGGTGTTGCTCGTCAGTTTCTGTCTGGTGTGTACTGTCTGTGTACTGTCTGTGTTCTGTCTGTGTACTGTCAGGTCACTGTAGTAAAGGATGTGAGTACAATTGTTCTGACTGTGTGTTCCTGTGTTTGTAGGTCAGCAGAACCAGCCTCAGAGCTTGATGACAGACTACAGTAAGGCCTGGGAGGACTACTACAAGAAACAAAGTACGTCTGTCTGTCTGTCCCCGACAATCAGAGAGTCAGAGTCCGGGTCAGAGCCGCGATAGACCCGGACTGTGTGCTCTGTCCTCAGACTGTCTCACTCGTTGTCTTAATATATGCCAGCTTCAAGTGGTCATTAGAGGAACTGCAGCATTTCTTACTTCAGTGTTTGGATCCTGATCCGGACTTAAAGATCAGTATTGGTGCCAATCAGGGTGTTTTTTTAACTAATCGTGTTGGCTACATGGAGCTTCATTGATCTGATCATCTCTGTCTCTCATATGTAGAGACGACTGAAACAAACAGGTAACTCTGGTACAGAAACTCTCCACACAGCGCAGAGACAGGAATGTTTCTCCTAATGCAGAGTTCTTCTACTGTAAGAACACATAACTGTAATGTACCTGCACTGTGCTATCAGTCAGTATTAAAGAGACATTTCCCTCAGAAACAGCTGAAAGAGAGAATATTGAACTTCACCAGGAGACACAAAGTCCAGAAGAATCTCCTTGTTGCTGAATGTGGTAATAAACTGTTTGCTGATGATGTTACTGTGTCCACTCGTTGTATTTTAATCCTGTCTGTGTGTCTGCAGGTCAGTCGTCTCAGCAGAGTTCGGTGCCAGACTACACTGCAGCGTTAGCAGAATACTACAGACAGCAGCCCTACCTGTGGAACCCCGCCCAGATACAGGTAACCCCCCAGGAACCTCGACAGGAACCTCGGCAGGAACCAGGTTCTGGTTTCTACTTTACTCAGGGTTCCCACGCGTCCTCGAAAACCTGCAGATTTACACAGATTGTAAATAATCTCTGCTGTTTAACGGCTTTAATTGTGTTTGTAGTCAGTTCATCACCGCGCCACAAATATCGGCTGTGATGAGGAAGTCGAACGCAGTGTCCGATAAACCCGCCGCCTGTAATGTGTAACTGTGGTAGACGTACCGGTAAATGATTGGATGTCTACCATCAGGAAAAAGTCCTGGACATTGATTTCTTAACGAGGAACCCTGTTTGAACGCCTGCAGGTGGATTTTAAACCTTACTACAATGATGTCATTTCCTGTCTCTTTAGGATCACTAGAGGCTCCTCCCTCGCCGGTGAAGGCCTCGGATGGTCGTCGACGGCAACCGAATCGGGGTTTCCTAGCAACGCTCTGCCGCTTCCTCCTTCCTTTTGTAGAGAAAAACTAAGGATTAACTGAAAAATCACGAACTCTTTTCTTTCTGTTTTTTAACCTTACAAAGTTGATATTTTGTCGGGCAGATTTTTTTGGACTAGCCTCTGGTCTCTCCACAGTGTAGACCTGGTTTTTCTTTTTGTTTTGTTTTTTATCAAACTTGAACTTAAAGATGTATCAGTGTGGCTTTGAACAAAAAAAATCCAGTATAATCTATATTTTGTCTAGTTTTATTTTCCAATAAGAAAACGGTATAAGGCTTAGCAGTCTTGAGTAAGAAAATCAGATATTATTATTATTATTATTATTTTGTTTATGATAATGTTTTAAAGCATGCGTCAGATTGTGTGTGTTGACTCTCAGTTATTATTTTTTTTTATTTTGGCATAGAAATATTTTAATAGCGTCAGATGGAAATTTAATGTTTTACCGTCAGAGACAAAAACTGTTTTTTGTACTAAATTTGTGCTCGCTGGGTCTGTTTGTTCTCGATCTAATTTTACCTGTTAAGTCGCCATCTTGGAGGTGCAATGACGCGTTTGTTTTCTTTTGGTTTGATGATAGTTCTTATACCTGTATCTCTATAGTGATTCTTTAGTTTTTATGATGTAATGATGAATAAATGACGATTTATATTGCGTTGTCTAAAGCCAGATCTCTCTGTGGTCAAACACAGGATTTAACCTCCAGCTGACACCATGTTTCCCCGCCTCAACTTTCATTACAAAAAGGCGGGAAATGACTATTTTCTTACAAAGTGAAACTTTATTATTGTTGTTGTAACTTAGTTCTGCATTTCTACTTTTGCCGATTTGTTTGTGGAAGAAGTGTTCGGAGCTGAACAATGAAGTTATCGATTCTATTAGCGATGTGATGGCTAACCGAGCGCGTTAGCTAAATGCGCGAGTTAGCTAAATGTTTGTTAGCAAAAAGATGTGCGTTACCTCAACTCTGTGTGTGTGTTTGTGTGTGTGTGTGTGTGTGTGTGTGTGTGTGTTAGCTGTTTAATTAGCTGAATGTACAACCGAAAGATGTTTTGTCTGAACAATGTGTTTGTGTTAGCTTTGTGAGCATCGAGTTATCTTTTACTGAACATGCGCGTTGTTAATTTTAGTTGTTTGAGTGAATGTGTCTGTTTCTGTTTGTTCGGTGTTTGTTAGCTATTAGCGAAACCTGTGCACTCACAACATAAAGTACAGACAGTCGATGGCTGAATGAGGAAAACTAATTCTAGTGGTGATTCCAAATCGGAGATATTGTGAATTTCTTGAGATATTTCCCATTTTGAAGATAAAGTAAACAACCCAGTGACAAAATGGCTCCAAAGAACCTCCACTGGCATTAACATCTGAATAAAACCCAACACAAACACTAATATAATCTATTTTGCTAATTAAAAAGAAGCTATGCACTGTTTGCATTTAATTTTACTAGCTATCGAACTGCCATAATGTAAAAACTAATTATAATAACTCAATTTATTTGGCGTAACTGTAAACGGGGTTACGGCTTTGAATATTTTCTGTGAATGTGACGTTAGCTGAACAGTGTGTGGTGGTATGAACGGGTTAGCTTCACTTTGTACATTACGTCTCAGCGGTGTTTGTTCTGGAGCTCAACTGTGAGTATATTAGATTAACGTGGTTGGCTGCTGTTCGCTGTGTGTCTGTCGCGGCTGGATTATGCTTCTCGAACTTTCCAGAGAAGTCTGCGTAGTTTATTTTTAGACGTCTACGAATGTTTTCGAGCCCACCTCCCAGCAGGACTTTGGATCTAGCAGCTAGCTTGTTTTTTAACGCACGTTTTAGATCCGGGAGACTTGTGAATTCAGCCTACAGTCGCCCACAGATGAGACGTTGGCGTGCGTTTGTAGAGGTGTAACTCCGGCCGTAGCTGTGTGTTTGTTAGCAGTGAGTGTGCGTCGGCGTCGTGCGTGTCGGACCACAGAGAGGTTTGTCTTGCGTTGAGGGAGATCTGGCTGTTGTTGCGTTGAATATTGAATCAGTGGTTCTGCTTCTTGTATGTGTGACGATGATGATGATAATAATAATGACGACGATAATAATGAGTTCTCCTGTACAGGGGTCTATTTAAATCTGTTCATGAATATTCAGTTTGTCGATAAGATAATATGGTTTGTGTAAATTTCCACTCTCTGGCGGGTGCTCTCCAGTTAAAAATGTACTTTGTTATCCTGTTAAAATGAGATTGTTTAATTCACATGTTGTGTCTAACCGATTTGCAAAGAGAAGCTGAGTGTTATATTCTCAAGACTGCTAGGCTAACTGTCTCTATCTCTTCTCCTTGTCTTTCTGTCTCTGTCCGTCTCCACGTTGCCGCGTTAAAAAGTCAGCGGGATTTCTCAACGCGTCTGGTGAGGCGCGTTGAGCGGTTCCCGCCACTTGTTAGCGTGGCGGCGGCGAGGCGAGGAGAGCTGTAGTGAGGGGGTTTTACTCCCCGAAAAATGATTTAAAAACACCGGAGTGGACGGCGGCTCGGTGTCCGGTTCTGTAGGCTCAGTGCTTGAACCCGTACTGGGTCTAAACCAGTAACCAACTGGTCCCAACGTTCCAGAACCAGGACCGGACACAGCGTCGCCGGCCCACTCCGGTTTAGATCTTCCTAGCCCCGATCCCTCGTCCTGAAGGGGGGGCGTGGAGCTTTTTGGTTTCATGGTTTCTGTTGTTTTTCTAATGGACCGACGTCCTAACTGTAACCTGCAGATTTTTCTATTAGATTCTATTGACAGATAGAGTTGTGTATGAACCCGAGCCACGAGACTGTCGGTGGCCGAGGAAGAGGAAGATGGATGATGATGATTAACATGAGGGCTAATAAACAGGCTCATTCTTTCTGACTGACGTGTTTTAATCTCCTGATACCGACCAGTTATTTTATTTTATCAGTTTTCATGGTTTAAAAATGTTTTTATTAGTTTTCATGTTTTAGTTTTATTATAATATTTGTTGATTTATAAGTTCAGTCCAGGTTTTACAGTACAAACACTTTATGAAGGCAGTAGACCTTATTATTTAAATTCTTTAATTAGCACCACCTGTGTTTACCCTATTTCAAGTCAAAATGGCTGCTGTGAAAAAGGTCTGCAAACATCCTCCTGAAATATCCTGTATATTCTTATTTTATTGTAGGTTATTTTTTAAGTGCACAGTTACTAGTTTACACAGTTTTTATTTTATTCCAACTAACAAAAATGTTTTTTAACTTGTCCATCAAACTTTTTTTATATAGAACATTTTATTCAGTTTATTGCTGGTCAAAGTGTTTCACAGGTAATAATAATAATAAGAGTGGAGTTAAAATTAAATAAAGTAGGTTTTAAGGACAAATGACAATAAAATAAATACAGTTGATTTTACAGGTATAAATATATTTAATTAGAGTTACTCTAAAAACCAAATAAATTAAGCAGGCAGAAATAAAACAAATAAGTTTAAAATAAATTAAAAATGAAAAGTACAAAACAAAATACTGATGTGTGTATATATATGTATGTGTATGTATTATACATACACTCTACTATATATATACAACAATTACATAATCATACACATATTACATACATCCGACTACACGGTATACATATATATACTATATACCCTATACCTACCTATTACTATATATCTCATTACAGAGAGGGCCCCACAGTCCCGCCTTGGGAGAAATCATCTCAACAATATTCCTTTCAAATCTGACTTCAGTTTTGCATGTTTGTGAGATTTCAGCTTCACGTCGCTCCTTAACGGACAACCCTGGACAAACAAATGAAGATGTCGAAAACATTAACAACCTTCTCAGATCTCTGTATTCAATCGTTATTAAAGTTTCAAATAAAACTCAAAACCACTTACTTAAAGTGAAAAATCGCAGTGCCAGACCAGGACCAGCGTTTTAAAGTCCTCACACTGGTTGGGCCCGTTCCAGGTTTCACTGACTTTAAACTTATTTTTTTCCTACTTTCTATTAAAGCAAACTTGCGCATGCCTCTTGGACACAGGTCTTTTTAGTTTTTATTGAGGATCTGAGGAGCAGGCTGAACTTTGGAACAGATTTAAGACAGTTACCCAGTTTTTACCCTCAATTATCTGCTCAGTATTTTGTTTTGCTTCCCTTCTCATTTTTTAATTCTTCATACATATCAT
>NW_023339718.1:5613530-5617893 GCF_004916995.1 Morone saxatilis
TGAATTGAATTGAATTGAATGATTAATTGATTAGAAGTAGGTGGTCAGTCTTTCTGCTGTTCTGTACTGGAAAACTAGTCTTTAAATATCCAGGTTTTCCAGGACTCGTGGGAACCCTGATTGGGTCAAAACAGAACTACAGAAACTGAAAATTCCTCATATTTTAGCTGTATAATCCTAAATATAACACAATACTTGTACATGTAACAGGAAATGTTCGATGTTCACAGTGTGAGTCTTGTCCAACGTTGCTCGATAGCAACACAACAGCTGCTCCTATATGGGATGTAAGTTAATTACGTTATGTCAGGTGTAGTGTTGCTGTGCCGTGTGCATAACAGAGGTCGACTGTTGTGGGTTTTATTGATACGTTCCATATTCTACTTCTCTTAAGGATTGTGTCGGCTGTGTGTGTCTGTTTGTGTGTTTGTCTGTTTGTGTCTGTGTTTGTGTGTTTGTCTGTTTGTGTCTGTGTTTGTGTGTGTACTGACCTGCAGTGTGTCGATGGTTGACTGTAGCTGAGACTCTCTGATCTCTCTGATCTGTTTCTCTTTGTCTACAGCTGCCTGCAGAGAACCACATTCCAACTACACACACACACACACACACACACACACAGTGTCTTTGTCGTATGAAGGTTTCTTGATGTGATTTAATTTTCATGCTTTCACATATAAACGTCTCCAGCAGCCTGTTACCTGTCCCAGAGTGATCTGTCGGGTTAGCTCCTCCCTCAGCAGCTGAAGCTCCGCCTCCAGCTCCACCTGCTGTCTGCTGCTCTGCACCTGTCTGTCTCTCAGAGCTTGGGCTTCCATCCTCAACACAGACAGTTCCTCCTGCTGGATGGACATGTCCTGAAGACAGACAGACACAGACAGAGAGAGACATGTACTAACCAGAGAAATATCAAACATTTTCCTTCTGAGAGTCACACACTGACCTGTCTGTGTGTCCTGGCGGTGTCCTCCAGCTGTCTGCAGTGTCTCTGAGTGTCCTCCAGGTGGAGCTGTAGACTCTGATTCTCAGCCTGCAGATTGTGAACCTGCTGCTGAGCGCGACCAGCCTGAAACACACATACACATGTAACCAGCAGTAACCAGCAGTATCCACCAGTGACCACCAGTATCCACCAGTAACCACCAGTATCCACCAGTGACCACCAGTATCCACCAGTAACCACCAGTATTCACCAGTGACCACCAGTGACCACCAGTAACCACCAGTGACAACCAGTAAACACCAGTAACCACCAGTATTCACCAGTGACCACCAGTGACCACCAGTAACCACCAGTGACAACCAGTAAACACCAGTGACCACCAGTATCCACCAGTAACCACCAGTAACCACCAGTGACCACCAGTAAACACCAGTGACCACCAGTATCTACCAGTAAACACACTTCACAAACAGGTTTACTTGATGAAGAGTCTCTACCTGCTCTCTGAGTCCTCTCAGATATTCCTGAAGTCCTGAGATGATTCCCTCCAAATCTCTCTGAAGAGCTTCATTAGCCAAAATCTGACCTGGAGGAGGAGGAAGAGGTAAACCACCTTGGTCAGTGATTGGTCAGTGATTGATTGGTCAGTGATTGGTCAGTGATTGATTGATCAGTGATTGGTCAGTGATTGGTCAGTTATTGATTGATCAGTGATTGGTCAGTGATTGATTGATCAGTGATTGATTGGTCAGTGATTGGTCATTGATTGGTCAGTGATTGATTGGTCCTCACCATCGGTTAGCTGTTGCTCCAGCTCTTTGATCTCCTGCGTCTCCATGGCGATGCGTGACAGCATGTTGTCGAGGCGACCCTCCAGCTCGCTCTCCTTCCTGCTCATCCTGTCCAACAGCTGCTTCCAGCTGGACAACCGGCCGGTCACATGGGCCTGAGGGACAGAGGTCAGCCAATCAGAGCAGGTTATCCAGCCTCCCTATTGGTTACTGGTTAATACACTGTATTAGCCGCATGTGAGAGCATTATGGGCTGGAATGATCAGGAGAAATCACAATGGTGACAACGATGAAACTCACTGTGTCTGCAGTGGGAAATGAGCCATGGATTTGGAAATAAAGGCACAAATAAATAAAGAATTGAATATATGGTTACAGTTTTATGAGGATCACTGGTAGTGACGATGGTTAGTGTTGATCCGCTCTCTCTCTGTATGATTTGGATACAATATGAAGGTAAATACTGAGAATACTATAATTTCTGTTACATTTATAGTATAATAAGTATACATCCTTTAAGTATACATCCTTAAATACATCCATCAAACAAACCCCTCAGGGCTGCTTCCACTAGCATCCATCCATCCATTAACTATAACTGCTGATCCTTTGCAGGAGGCTGGAGTGTGAACCTACTCCATTACAACTGAAAGCCCTCCATTCAAAACTTTATTCAAACTACTGAAACATCCACAAACTCCTTCGGTGGACTACTCCTTTAAGACACAGGGGAATTAGCTCAAATGGTAGAGCGCTCGCTTAGCATGGCGAGAGGTAGCGGGATCGATGCCCGCATTCTCCAGCACACTTTTAACCTTTCTTCTCTCTGCTGTCTGAGAGAGACTCAGTCTCAGCATGGAAAAAGCAAACTACTGATGATTCAGATTTGGTGCCACAGCCCGTTCTCATTCCCAGCTGGTCAAATACAGATATGAGTCAAACTCCACTGCTCAATGGCACTAAATCCTACACACTGATGACTCCACTTCCTCAGATTGTGCTCAGCACTGCACAAAGTATACAACAAATCAACATGACTGACAAACAATCTGTGTGCTATTTGGAAAATTCATACAATGAACTGAAAGAGGCTTTAATTCTATGTACCCAGTAAACAACCTGACTGTAATATGAATACCAATTGGAGTATAATAGCTGTGTTTCCAGTAATGTATACTGAAGTATGGAGAAGGAGGAGGAGCTTATGGAAAAAATGTATTTTGCTAAAATGTTTTTACGCTCTCTTGAGGTGGAGAATAATAATATGACTCTTTGTATTAGAGTCATATTTCTAGTAAGAAAAGGTTCAGTGAGTAACTGAGTCTATGGGCACATCCTCCCTCCACAATCCTCGCTTGAACCAGAAGTTGTTGGCCCGCCATCTTATACTGTAAGACTGTACTATTTAATCCATCATATTCATCAGACAACTACAATTACTGTTTTTATCTTAGAACGAGAGAACGTTTTTATTTGATTGTTTTTATCAATGGATGGAGGAGAGTAAATCTCATCCCGACCTCAGTCGAATAAAGTTAAAAGTTAATAAAGTTCAACTGGTGCTGGTTCTGAGACTGACCAATTGTTAAAACTGTAATAAATACTCACATGTTGTGAGTCTGTGGTGTCCATTGTAAGTAGCTGTTCCTCCAGCTCTTCTGTCTCTCTCTCTGTCTTCCCTCTCTCCTCTGTCTGTCTGTCCATCTGTCTTCGTGTCTTATCAGCTTCGTCTCTCAGCTGCTCCAGGACGGACAGTTTACTGAAGAGACAACACAGCGCCACCTGCTGAGTGAATAAAAATGTTAATAAACTACCTTTCTAGGAAATGTGAATACAGACATTATCAATCAGAACATATCAGGTATTTATAAAGGAAACTAACAATGATTTTAAGTTGGGTTAGAAAACATATTTTTACAAGCAGCATTTAGAGTTTTTGTTATATCTATATACAAATATATATACATACATTATAAAACCAAATCACATGTTTTAGTTGAAGTTAGAAATGATGTGTCTGTATGTGTGTTACCTGGTTGTATGATTTGATTTCCTTTGGCTCTGGCTGTTCTGTTACCGGCTGCTCTGTCTGATGGATCAACTGCAAATCAGACACAGCTACACACACACACACACACACACACACACACACACAAAACAAAAATCAGCTTATCAAAGAACATTGTGCTCTGCATGCGTGGGTTTGAATCCCATCCTAGTCGGGCCAAGTTGGTCTCTTGTTTGACATGTTAGTGACAGCAGGAATCATAGGGACAATAGGCTCACTTCCTAGAGACAGTGCTTATAGTCTTGGGATCAATAGTCTGTGCTAATTCCCCTGTCTTGAGAAGAGAGGAAAATGCAGTCTTGTGGAGAGTGCGGGGTTCAATCCAACTACCTCTCACACAAGGGTAAACTGAACAAAGGGCAGTCGAGGTCACCCAATAAAAGGACTGAATTCCTGGGGGGCTCCAAGGGAATACAAACAAGGTAGGAAAGAGTGCTTTGATTCACAATGTCATCTGTCCAACTACTACACTACATCGCCCTGTTCTTCACACACTATTTTCTCAACAGAAAAAAGACCCTGAAGTCTTGGTCACAAGCTGAGAGTAGAAAGAGTTGTGGAGAA
>NW_023339718.1:5617993-5620715 GCF_004916995.1 Morone saxatilis
GGTAGAGCGCTCGCTTAGCATAGCCTCACGAACAATCTGTGTGCTATTTGGAAAAACAAGTTTCTCCTCACTCAAAAACTCTAAAGTTTTGCAGTTTTTAAAGGGAGTCTGGTGATATTGAGGTTACTAGTGGGCTAGATCTCTAGACTAGACCTCTGGGAGTTAAAATGTGGCCACTTCTGGTTTAAACAGACATTTTGTACTTAACATAAGCCCCAAAAACACTCCTATATTGTCCAAATCAGCCAAACAATTACTGAAATATTGTCCATATAGCTGATTATTAATGCTAATTATGCTAATTGTCCAACATATGCAGGTTAGCATCTGTCAGTTTCTAAATGCTGGAGACCCAGACTGAACATTTCTAACAGAAAACTGTGGTACTCAACATTTCTGGGTTCACAGTGCTGCAAGTCGGTTATATAGTTTACACAATGAAAGATCTGTGGTTGCCCTCCTCAGGAAGTGGTTCAAGTGATCTGATGAGGATGAGTCTCTGTGGTCGTTCACACTGTATGTTAATAGAAAGGTGTAAACAGCCTGAGAGCCCCACTACCTGCTCATACAGTGCACTATATACACTGAATACATTTGGTTTCACCACCGTTCACAGTTTGTTTTTATGTTTTCCAGCTGGGAGCAGCTCCTCTACGTCCTCTGCATTGCATTGTGGGACAACAATAAAAAACAAGTGATTTAATCTGCATACTGATCTTTAAGTACTCACTGACACTTTATCAGTAGTCAGTTTTCCAGTGAGAACACAGAGCGGAGAGCAGCGAGCGTTGAGAGGCTGACACACACACAGAGGTGTTTGTGTACTTACAGCAGTCAGTTCAGTCCTGGACCCCAGAGACCACACGGGGCTGCTGGGTAACATCCCTCATGTCCTCCTCCTCCTCCTCCTCCTCTTCTTTAACTCACAGAAAACAACATCTCACCTCCTCCTTTCTGACCTAAACACATTCACTCCTTCATCCCTCTGTTTTCCTCCCTGCTCCGTTACAAACTTCTCTTCCTCTCCTCCTCTCTCCCCCTTTCTTTGAATGTACACAGGAAATCTGTTTCCCAGCCAGTCAGAGAGACAGCTGCAGAGTGACAGGTCCTTCTGTCCAATGGGAGTGAGTTAAAGCTGGGAAGGTCACTCCCCTCACAGGGGGGATCTCGGGGGAGGAGGCAGAGCTTCTTAAAGAGACGGCAACCTGTTGCTGCTGTTACTCTGAACAGACACAACACAAACACTCGGACCAATTATTACTCCATTTTAAACTCCAAATATTCAGAGTTTACAGGAAGTTTTACTCCTGTTGGGGTGGAAACTGATCCACTGATACTGCAGGTTCTTCATTCCAACAGCAGTCCGACTGTTTAACACCAGAATGACATAATACAGCACTGTTTGTTGTCTCTGTCATATGGGCCAACACTTACACTACAGATACTATTACTGTGCAATTCTACATATTTAAAGCCTATATTTCCTGTAAATTTCACTGTGTGTTTTTGTCCTGTGTAATTGTATTTATTTCTACACTGTGCCTCTACCTCCTGCAAATCTCATCCCTCTTTCAAGTTTGTATACATATATTTCTATTATAATGCTACATGTGTAATCAATAATCTTTGCAATTATCTCTGTGTAATGTTGCATCAATCATGTCTGTATATAAAATGCTATATATAGTGTACATATAACTCTTATTTTTCTTTCTGATCTATTGTGTTTATGTGGAGCTGCTGAAACAAGCAAATATCCCCAGTGTGGGATCAATATAGTCTCTCTTCTCTTGAGTTATTGCCAGGAGAATAATTCAACTGCTGCTGCCTGAAGAACTGACTGCAGGAAGAGAAAATATGACACTCCTCATTTTTACTGCTTTGTGTGCATATTTGTTTTGTAGTGTAAGGAACATAAGGATGAATACGTAGTATGAAGGAGTATAAAGGAGAGACAAAACACAGTCACAAAGGGGTGGACTGCACTGGGTGTGCACCCAAAGAGGGTCAGAGGGCGAGGGGGAGTGCACACACAGAGGTTCAGTGGACTGCTCCTTTAAGGCAGAGGGGAATTAGCTCAAATGGTAGATCCATGCAACTTCTATTTGTAAAACCATACCTAAAAGGAAACAGTTGACGCTACGTAGCTATTCTAAAACCTCTGTGGAAACACATTAATCATAGGAAAAATGAACAAATTCAACCATAATTGAGCATAAACCTGAAGGTGAGACTCTGAGGCAACTCTGGTTTGTTTTCCCCCCCAGATAATCAAACCATATAAATATTTTTAATCTACAGTTATTCTTTCATTTTCTGCTACTTCTATACTTCTACTCACTACGATTTTCTATACCTGTCACCAACTTACTCTATGTATAATCTGATTCAAGACAACCATAGTTTACTGGTGTGTGTGTTTTTTTAAAGCATGAATGATCAACTTAATAGCTTAATTTATTTTAGAGGATAAACTACTTAGAGAGGATTATAAAGTGGTTAAAAATGAGCTCACTACTACTTTTATGAATCAGTAAATGAAATCCAGTAACAGGCCACGAGACAGGGGATTACTTTTGTTGAACAACAAAGGCTTTTATTTTATATCCCATAGTACTTTTTGTACTCAGGCCTGATCAGAAGCTGAGGGAAGTGGGGAGTTAAAAGAGCTGTGGAGAAATGCGGGGCATGCGATCCCGTACCTCTCGCATGCTAAGGCGAC
>NW_023339718.1:5620740-5623653 GCF_004916995.1 Morone saxatilis
GTGTGTGTGTGTGAGTGTGAGTGAGTGTGCGTGAGTGTTTCTGTGAGTGTGTGTGTGTGTGTGTGTGTGTGTTTCTGTGTGTGTGTGAGCTGTTATTCCCCTGTCCAGTGGCGTTATGGACCCTACATGGAGCGCTGGTTGTGGTTGAGGCCGGGAGGAAGCAGTGCATGCTGGGAGGATTTTATCAATGAATCAGTGAAGTTGTGTTTCCTGAGGAACGATGACAAACCTTCAAATGTCCAGTTTATTACCAACATTTGAATAAAAACAGCGTTATCCAGGAGGATTCTGGGAGGGAGCTGCTCTGTTTGAAAAGTGATTTGGCTTTAAACAATTAAAACTGAACTGAATGGAATTAAAGAGCGGTAACGTTTCCCTGCCTCATTATTACAACCTGCTTCCTGTTTACAGCGGCAGGCACATGCTCAGTGGACGTGAACCGCCACAGAGGTTGTTTGTGAAACGGGGCTGAAACACTCGTCTGGACGGAGATTGTTTTTGTTTTCACGTTATCTGTGTATCCTCTCTGTGTGTGTGTGTGTGTGCTTACAGCTGTACGAGGTGTCCCGACTGCGTTCTCTCAGCAGCCTATCAGAGCTTTCCGTGTCAGGAAACCCCGCCTCCTCGCTGCAGCACTCCCGCCTCTTCCTCCTCTACCACCTCAGGACTCTGGACAGGCTGGACGACCTGCCAGTCACCCAGGAGGAGAGAGGACACGCCCACCAACGTTTCAGCGCCGGTACATTTTCATATCACACAAATCTGTGATGCAGCGATGGGAATGTAGATTGATCTTACAAACCCTGTCGCTGTTTGATCAGAGGAGCTGGAGCGTCTGCAGACGGAGCAGCAGGACGCGGTGACTCGACTCCACCAGCAGGAGGAGACAAACCGAACGCTGACGGCTCAGACAGAAACACAGCTACACAGCCAGACACTGCTGGAGAAAGAGCTCCACACCAAGAGTCAGCTGGTAGGACACACACACACACACACACACACACACACACTGACCCTTTGACCTCTGAAGTCCTCCTAAAACAGGAATAACTTACTACATTTCCCAACTTGTCATAGACAGCGTTTCATAAAGTTTATAAAGTTTCCCAGAGCTTTTAAGGGAGTGTGTGGTTGCTTTCTGTCTCCATCTCCCTGCATGAAACTAAAATGTAGTTTGAAAGTGTTTTACCCACAGACCCAGGAGGCTGCTACAGTAATAATAAGAATAATATGAATAATATTAATAATAATAATAACTGCTCTTGTGTGAACTGCTTTCACTTTGCTCCCTGCCCCCTCTCTCTGCACGTCCAGCCCCGCCCTCCCGTCTCTCTGCTGGGCGTGGTCTATCAGGTACTCAGACATCACACTGACATTTAATCTCCCATCATCCTTAGCTCCCTCAGATTCCTGCTTTGTGATCCCAGGTAGCTTCACAATAATGAGAGGCATGTGTGTATGTGTGTCAGCCAACTTGTTTGTTTGTTTGGACTAGGGCTGCACAATATGGTGACATTATTTATATGTTAATAAATATATTTACAATATGATTGATGATTAGTGGGAATGATCATTTCTTTAGGATAATGTGACATTTATGGTCTGTAGCACCAAACAAACATACATTCTTACATTTGATTAGTAGGTCTGCAGTTCTACAGGACTTCATTATAATGCTGTTTGTGACTAATTCTACCTTTTATCAAAGAATTGCAGCTTCTACTATTTATATATTGCACTTAGCCATATTGTGAATAATTATATTAATTGTGCAGCCCTGCAGTGTTCAGCATGTCTCCTATAAGTGCTGTAAATGATCACTTTAATGATCTTCTCACCTTTAACAGAATACCACTACAGTTCAGGTTTTATACTTTGTCTTTTGTTTGTTTGTCTGACTGCTGGTTTACCATCAGGGTTGTTATCAACCAAGACCCTCATAGCTGCAAACAAGATGCTGTCTGCTCTTGTTATCCACATCCTCTAATGCCACCCAACTAACTGTTTCCAGGATCATTGAAATGCTCACTTGAGCTTCACATCATAAACTTTGTCTTTAACCACCATTTTCTCACGAGTGTCTGATCTGTACTGAGCATGTGCAACTCAAGGACTCAACAAGATGGCTCCCTCATTATCTACTTAAAACTATTATTTTATTTTTAATGTAAAACTTCCTTACTTCTCACTTTAAACTAAGGTTGCATTATCAAAGCCAAGTTGTGGCACGTCTTTTGCTAATGTTGATGCATTTTCTGTCTTCAGTTGGAGAAGACGTTAGCTGAGTTGACCAGAGCCTTTCACAGACTGTATGAGCTGGAGCAGGAGTGCACTTTCCACAAGATAGATGCCAAATTCATACCTCTGGCCTCCTGCAACGTGCAGGTAACAATAACACACACACACACACACACACAGGTAAAACATAGAGCTAGTATCTGTATTGGCCAATACAAGATTTATACAGATATCTATATCTGCGTGAAACAGTCAGAAACCCATGTATAGATATAAATGTACATTTTATAAGGATATTCAGACTTAATAGGGTTTGAGATCATACTTTCATTTTGATTTCATTATGGAAACAACCACAATACACAGGTCACACATCCAAACTAACTCGTCTGTCTCATCAGGAAGTCCACACTGTGGACTCTGTGGCTGAGAGTACATACATCGGCAAGGCTCGACATGTCAGGAAGGCCATCAGCTCCACTCCCCGGAGCTCATCCCCCTTCTCCCCCCTGCAGACCCAGGAGGCTGCAGACATTCACACTGACATGGAGTCGTCACGCCCCCTGCAGGAAGAGCAGAGTAAAGGTAATGACAGAAAGAATTCTATTTTTGTCAAAGCTACAGATCAGTTTAGTTGTATACAGCGTCCACTTCTTCTCTCCACTTCTCTCAGCT
>NW_023339718.1:5623753-5628070 GCF_004916995.1 Morone saxatilis
TGCAGAGATATTTGAGCCACACACACACACACACACACACACAGACAGACAGATTTCTTGCTTTATAGATAGATTCTTTCATTGTGTACTGACACAGTGATGTTTGATCCAGTGTAGGATTTAAATAAAGTGGAAACTGAAGCTTGGGTTTGGATCAATGACCTCAGGTAAATTATAAAACGCTCCATTAGAGGGTCAACCCAAACATATACAACACGGGACCCTTTAATGTTATATTTCCCCTCAGTCTAAATTAGATTATATAGATATAGTAATAATGATAATATATCAGTTACACACTGAGAGTTTATCTGACTTTTATTGGCAGGTTATGAAACAATTAGCAAAAGAAGAAATAAAGTCTGTTTACATTTGAACTGAGAGCCAACAACATTTCCTGAGCAGAGGAAGCAGCGTCTGTATCTGTCCTCCTCTGAAATTAAAACGTTATTTGGAGTCAGGACAGCTGGTTAACTGCAGGTCCAGAGCGACATCGTCCAGCTGCCTGATGTACTCGGAACAATCCGGAGAGGTACAGTCTGTGGGCCACAGATCCACCAGCGCCTCCTTGTCCAGAGGAAGGCGATACCTGGGGGCAGAACACACACACCGCCGCTCAGAGTGGCATCAGACTGGAAGGACTACAGGTGAGAGAGTGGCAGAGAGACACTCACGTTAAGCCACTGCTGAGCGTGACCTCTGACCCGCTGGCTCCCACCACCAGGTACTGTTTGTTGTTCTGGATGTCAACTGCACTGCAGGTGATCTTTCTTATGAGCTCTACCTGTGTACCTGAACTCACCGCCTCGAACTCTGCAACAGACACACAGAAAGAGGAAACATAAAGTAACACAACCTGCTGCCACATGAAGAGACAGACGTACTCAGATACATTACTCCAGTAAAAGTACCAAAACCACACTGTAAAGTACTCTATTACAGTATGTACATTAAGTATATAATCAGCCATTAAAATCTGTCCTAATGAAAATCATAAAAAAGTTTCAACTCATCCCGACTGTCTCTTCTTTTCTTGGGATTTACATTTATACACTGATATTTATGGCAGGGAAGGTTTCTTATAAAATGTGTAAAATGTTGTTAATAACTATCAAATAGACTTTAAATGATTCTGGCTATTCAAACTAATGCAAAGACATCATAATGTCTATATCATGACTTTCTCTCAGCGCCCTCCAGCGTCCCTGTAATCAGTTAAATGTACTTAAAGCATTAAAAGTAGATAAATGTCCTCTGTGACTGTGACTGTTATATACAGAGGAGGTTGCTGAAGTGGAAGTACACATACTCATGTATAAAAACCTGCAGGTAAAAGTAGAAGTTCTGATTCTTTACTCAACAAAAGTGATAAAGTACAGGCACCCAAATGTTCTTAAAGTATAAAAGTAAAAAGTATAAAGTACTCTATGTGTCTCTGAAGGATTTCAACAACAGTTTCTGTGTAAATCTGAAAGTTCAGACCAGGTGGAGTCTCCCTCTCTGTCCTGTGTGATATGAACCGGCCTTTATGCTGGGAAGTCGTGCAATAAATATCAATAAATAAATCAATGATAATTCCCTTCAAATGCATTAAAACTAAACTAATAAGCCAGTTTTTAAATTGTAAGGAGTAGAAAGTTCAGATTTTTGTGTAAACAAGTCAAAAATAAATACCCAAGTTAAGTACAGATAGCTGAAGTAAAACTGTAAAGTTGAATGTATAATTCATGTTTTCCTCTTCATAATCTCCCAAAATACCAACAGAAGGAAGAATGAAAACAAGTCTGACAATAATCAAAATAAGAAAAATGATATCATTTTTGGGGCTTTTTGATTTATTGACAGGACAGCTGGAGATAGACAGGAAGGAGAGAGAGAGACGGGTTGATGCCGGGCAGGTCGAACCCACGGCCGCTGCAGCAAAGACTCAACCTACCAGCTTTTACAATTCACACTTATATTTATATAATTCATTAAATAAGAAGGCAACTTGTTCCCACAATGTGTGTGGATATGAAGGCGTCACATAGTGTCAGACTGACCTTTGCCTTTGTTCTTCAGGACCTCAACTACGGTGGCTTTGTAGGTCATAAAGTCTCCTTCTGCTGCTGCAGACGTTACTGTGACCTTGTAGGCTGCAGAGAGACACAGTGAGAGTTAATAACACACATCAGACTGACCTTACATCCACCTGCAGCTCCCACTCACCGTATCGGATGTGCGCCCGGCAGATCTCATCGAGGTGTTTGTCTGCTGTCACAGTCAAATCAATGGTTCCTCTGTAGGTGGCGCATGCAGCTAAACAACAACAACAACAACAACAACAACAACGTATACTGTGTTAAAACAGACATACAACACGTAACACCACATGAAATCTGACATCGGCCAATCGGAAGGCAGAAGTTACCTGTCATGCACTGACACTGGTCGCCCACACAGAGGCGCTGCAGAGCCTGCTCCTGGTAGGAGAACAGTTTGGTGCACATGCTGCCTGCAGGAGAACACATAGTGAGTCCACCGACACCGTTTATAAAGTCTGAGTGTGTGTGAGGAAAAGTTTAAAAAAGTTGTAATCTTTAGATCGAACATGATACATCAGTTTTTATCTCTTCCTGGCGTTAACGGGCTTACATATATCTGATAAGGACTACAAGTCCCAGCATGCACGGCGGGTCATGACTCTCACCTTTGTCCTGAGGCTCATAGACGCTAAACAGGGACTCGGTGGCCCCGGTCACCCTGAACCCGGTCCTGATCCGAAAACCAACGCACAGGAAGACGTCTGAGGGCACCTAGCAACCAGACAGGAAGTTTTCATGCACAGCGAGCCTGGCAACCAGACAGGAAAGTTATCACAGAGGAGCCTAGCCAACCAGACAGGAAGTTATCACAGCACAGAGACAAATCAAACCAAAAATGACTAATATGGGAAAACTCTGGAATTACGTCACAAATCACATAAACTTTACATTTAGGCTTTTTTATAATATTTGATTCTACAGAACAATAATTGTTATGTTGTTGTTAAATATTGTATGTTCTCAGATTTTCAGTGTAAGGATGTTTGCAGTCGACTTTGGCTGAAGGTGTTTGTGTTACTCACAGTGTCCATATAAATGACCACAGTGTTTCCTTGGAGCTCGTAGTGGGAGATGATCGGCTCGTCTATGTCTCTGAACTGTAAAACAACAAATCAGTTCCAGTACGGACGTATAAATGCTGTATCTGGTCTATAAATACTATATCTCCTCTATACATTTTATATCTCCTGTATAATATGTTAATATCTGGTGTGCTGATTTAAAAGAGCGACAGTATTCGTTTTCACTCTTTCATTCACTCTGTTTCTGGTTTTAAAGCTCACCTGTTTGAGATCCTCCAGGTAAGCATCCACACCTGTCGGCAGCTGGATCTTCATCAGTGTCTGAGTGGACTCTGTCAGCAGCTCGTTAGGAGGAGGTTTATACCTGAAACATCACATTCAGGATAAGAAGATAAATGCTTTAATATTCATGCTGAATGTGTTACGATGTGTAATATCTGGGTGGCGGCTGTGACTCAGCACGCCGTCCACTCATCAGCACGCCGTCGGTTTCTTACTTTGCACAGGCGACCAAGTGAGGAGACCGCAGACTGGGATCTGAGGAGGAGAAGAAGACATGTACTCTGGTGACAGACAGAGAGACAGACAGACAGACAATATATATATAATAATAATGTTCAGTTTTATTATTTATTGATAAGTTAATCACTAATATGGGAGACTGTGAGTAGATATGAGGACTTACTGGTGTCGGGGCCCGCCACCTCTATGCTGATATCAAAGTTACATGTCCCTGTGGATGTGGTGGTCTCGTAGTAAACCGTCTTCATCTGGAAACACAGCGAGGGACAGTCAAAGTGCATTCTGGGAGTTAAATGTGAGACAGTTCACTGTGTTCAACCCACTTTCACTACGGACACGCCTGACCCGTAACCCTTCACGGTGATGACGCCGTTCGTCACCTGGGAGAACAAACAGGAACACGGTTATTAACCACAGCGGACCTGTCTCCGTCTCCTAAGCCTGTCTCACTGTCCTCCACCTGTCTCGCCCTCACCTCCATGGGCGAGACGACAGTTCTGCCAGCCTGGCTGAGCTGGACTCTCTTCTCTTCTCCCGTCTTCTGGTTGCGGACACTGATGTGCTGATTGAGGGTGGCTCGAGTGACGACACCGCTGTACTCTGTGACCGCCTTTATGGTCAGCACTGTGTCCTGAGAGACAGACAGGTCACAGAGAGAGACAGACAGGTCAGAGAGAGAGACAGAGAGA
>NW_023339718.1:5628170-5632446 GCF_004916995.1 Morone saxatilis
GAGAGAGAGAGACAGAGAGAGACAGACAGAGAGACAGACAGACAGAGAGACAGACAGACAGACAGACAGACAGACAGAGAGAGAGACAGTACAGAGACTGCCTCCTTCACCAGCGTGGGGCTAGTTACTCAAGAAATGTAATTTATTACTCTTTTTTAAAGTAATATTACTTTACATATTACTCCCTGCTAACAGTAATTACTTACACTACTAGTTATATTACTTTCTGCTATTCCACCACAAAATGAATAACTGACGATTAAAATATAGTTTAGTTTGTTAAAATCAAAGTAATCGAATATTTCCAGCTGCTGAATGACTTGATAACTGTAATGTGATTACTGTAATAATAATAAAATGAATATGTTGTTGAAACAATGTATTTTATTATAATGTGTGTGTGTGTGTGTGTGTGTGTGTACCTCTATGGAGTAGAAACCCTGTCCGTAGTGCTGATCCTGGGTCAGCCAGGAAAGGATGGGGTTGGCGTATTGGGTCCTCCCCTTTAACACAAAACAATAATCAATAACCAATAATACTGATTATTGATCTCACTCAACCTGTTAAGTGTTAGAGATCTGAATATAATAATTATCACATTATTTTATATAATAAATATTATATAATATAATAACTATCACATTATTTTTGCTTTGTGTAAATTAATAATTTTTACAACAGCTGATTTAATCGCTGTTTAAACCAGTAATTCTTTAATAATCTGTCTAATAATAATTAATATTAACTGTAAATGAACACTGTGGTCAGAGGTCTAATATTGTCGCCCTGTAGCTCGCCACGTTCCCAGGCGTTCAGGTTCGAGTCCAACCTGTATGTTCAGCTGTCCTTTCACAATAAAACAGTGTGTAAATAAGTGTATCTGGAACCACACCAGTGATGTCACGCCGTACACGTCTACATCACGGCAGCCGGGCGGGAAGATAAAGCGCTGGAGGTCAGTGAAGAAGAAGAAGAATAAACAGGAAGTAGCAGTACCTTTCGCAGCGCAGTCAGCAGGACCAACGCTGTCGTCTCCACCGTCAGACCGCTGGACTCATCTGGTTTTATCCAACCGCCTTTCACACTCGACTCCGGCCAGAACCGGAGGGTGGTGGGGGGGCCTGCTCACACACACACACACACACACACACACACACACATTAACACACAGACACATTTACAAGATCATTTATCATTTCATAAATTTTCTGTCATGACAGACATTATCTGCTGCAAACATCAACGACACAAAACTGACTGAATAAAACTACAAATTAAATAAAACTACAATCTGAATATTTACAAAGTAAATGAAACTACAACCTGAATAAAACTACAAATAAATAAAACTACAAATTAAATAAAACTACAACCTGAACAAAACTACAAATTAAATAAAACTACAACATGAATAAAACTACAGTCTTTATGTGACGGTAAATATAAAACTTCCCACCGTTCTCTTGACTCTCTCTCTCCATAGTGGTGTACATATTGGATGCTGCCGCGCTGTGGACGTCATGAAGGTTCAGAGCGTAGGTCGCCGCCGCACGCACATACAAACTCTTCACATAAGGGGCATGCTGGGAAATGTAGTCTGCTGCAGATGTCATGCTGTTCTCTTGGTACTAAGAGAGAAGAGGATGAGAGGAGGGGAGACGTGGGGGGGTTAAAGGAGGAAGAGTAGGATTAAAGGAGGAAGAGGAGGATGTTCTCACTTGCAGTTGCAGCCTTTGGTCGCTGATGCTCGTAGCTTTGTGTAACGCGATCAGAACAATGGACGTCAGATACACTGAGCGCACGGTCGCATCCGTCCCCTCAACCTGCAGCCAATCAGAGAACAGTAAAGGTCTGAACATCAAACGTTCAGTGAGAAAGAGGAGGAAGAGGAGGAAGAGGAGGAAGAGAAGTGCTGCTGACCATCAGTTTGTTGGGTCTGAAGAAGGATTTGTCTGTGAAGGATCCGTCCGTCTGCTGAGCTCTGCGGATCAACCAGTCCACCGACTGCGACAGAGACTCTCGGTACTGGCTGTCCAGATTTCGGTCGTCCTGAGGTCAAAACACGACAGCGTTAAAGAGAAAACACGACAGCGTTAAAGAGAAAACATGAGAACGTTAAAGAAAAAACACGTCAATGTTAAAGAGAAAACACGACAACGTTAAAGAGAAAACACGTTAAAGACAAAATAAGAACGTTAAAGAGAAAACATGACAACGTTAAAGAGAAAACACAATAGCGTTAAAGAGAAAACGTGACAGCGATAAAGAGAAAACATGACAACGTTAAAGAAAAAACACATCAATGTTAGAGAAAACACGACAACGTTAAAGAGAAAACACGACAACGTTAAAGAGAAAACATGACGTTAAAGAGAAAACATGACAACTTTAAAGAAAAAACACAACAACGTTAAAGAGAAAACACGCCAACGGTAAAGAGAAAACAACAACGTTAAAGAGAAAACGTGACAATGTTAAAGAAAAAACATATCAATGTTAAAGAGAAAACACGACAACGTTAAAGAGAAAACACAACAACGTTAGAGAGAAAACATGACAACGTTAAAGAAAAAACACATCAATGTTAAAGAGAAAACACGACAATGTTAAAGAAAAAATAACAACGTTAAAGAGAAAACGTGACAATGTTAAAGAGAAAATAACAACGTTAAAGAGAAAACGTGACAATGTTAAAAAGAAAACATGACAACGTTAAAGAGATAACAACAACGTTAGAGAGAAAACATGACAACGTTAAAGAAAAAACACATCAACGTTAAAGAGAAAATAACAACGTTAAAGAGAAAACGTGACAATGTTAAAGAATAAACGTGACAATGTTAAAGAATAAACGTGTTGTCATATAAAGGGGGCATGGTTTAATTCCATCCAATCCCAAACAAGAATCATCAGCAATCTGAAATGTTGTGTTTTGCCCCTCAGGGCCACCGTACCCCAGAGATCACCCCATCCACCACAGCCAGAGTCTTCACCGCCAGAGCTGTCAGCCTGAGACGGAAGGTGGGGGACACACAGGGGGGAGTCAGAGAGACAGATATGGACACTAGATGGAGCCAGTAGCAGTAACTCACTGAATGTTATTCTTATGACTCATTATTAATGTGCAACTTTAATTAGTTTGAATAGCTAACTGCTAACGTAGCTGCCGTTAGCAGAGGGGAAACAACTGTTGGATTAAATGTTCTGAAGACTTTAGTGTGTTCAGACCAGGTGCTGGATTCCCTCCGGACCCAGTTGGCATAGCTTCCGTCTTGCAGTCTGTATGAGCTGATACTGACCAGACCTGCACACACACACACACACACCCAGTGAATGAACAGCACATTAACGTCCTCAGGGTACCATCAGTGTCTCTCCAGCGTCCCCTCACCTTCTCTGATCTTCTGAGCCAAAGCTGCTGAGCCCCGCTGAATGTTGTCTCCCAGGAGGTCCCAGCGCCGCGTCACCTCCAGGAACTGGTACACCTCGGCCAGCAGGAGGACTCTGTAGATCTCAGACTCTCCCGACCCGGACGGCAGGTTAATGAGCTTTTTAAGTTCTTCGGGTTTGAGCACCACCTTCACGACGTCACCAAGAAGCTCACCTGGTACATAAGACGCACAGAACATATGTAGTTACACTGTTAGACCACAGGGGGAGGTAGAGGCTTCTGGTGCACTCCAGAGCATAAAGGTCACAACCTTTGACCCTCATCNNAACCCGTTCACTCTCTGCTGATCACAAACATACCATTGATAGTCAGCAGTCTGCCCACAGATGTTTTGGGAACGATGTTGGCCGGCAGGTAGTTGTTGAGCACCACTGTCGTCTTCTCTGAACCTACAGGAACACAGCAGAGACTTCAGCAAACACTGAGCTGTTAACCTCACACAGAACCAGGTGATGTAGATCAGTAAATGTACCGTAGACTCCCTGTGGGTCAAGTCTCCCTCCAGTAAACTGCTCCTTCATCACTCCTTCGGGCTGGAAACAACCAACAGAAAAGGTAATGATGGTATCAAACAGCAGTTGTTTCAGGTTGTTGATTTACTTAGTCACTGCTAGCTACGGAAAGTTCACCTGTAAACCTAATTCAGACGAGAAAATAAGTAAAACACAACAAAATGACAATTTATGTCAACAAATTTAAAAGTAAACAATTATGTGAAAGATGGATGAATGAACTATGGTTAAATAGCTCACATCACAACACATACAGTATTAGATTATTAATCCCTCCTCAAAGTCGCAACACTTAACGCAAATTCAACCAATC
>NW_023339718.1:5632546-5632967 GCF_004916995.1 Morone saxatilis
GTTACTGTTGTTTACTGTTACTGTAGACAACATATCAACAAACAACTACACAAAAAAAACATAAAAATAAGTAACAAACAACTCAAACAAGAAGTCAGTTACAACATGTAAATATCTAAACACAAACACACAGTGATGTATTGGATAATGGCGGTAGGGACAGTGTTAATGAACACCGAGGGAGCTCCAGTTGTTCTGAACTTAATGTCTCACTGGACCCTTTTTATAAAACCCGGTCATACTGGGACCAGAAATACCTGCTGGAACCGTATCGGCCTCAAGACCGGTGCCGGTTCCCAGGTGAACCTCAGAGTACCGACAGGTGGAGTCGTACCTTTCTTTATCTTCTCCTCTTCAGTCAGAGCTCGCTTTGGACGCACCACTGCTGTACACGCCTCACCTGCACACACACACGCACACA
>NW_023339718.1:5632976-5634520 GCF_004916995.1 Morone saxatilis
ACACACACACACACACCTTCAGCCCACCAGTCTGAACCCACTGACTGACTGATTGATTGATTGGTTTATTGATTGGTTGACATACTGCTGGTTAATGGGTTGGCGTTGGCGTTGGTCATGAAGGTGAGGCCGGCCAATCTGAAGACGTCGGCGCTGTCTCTGCCGCCGCCTCCGCCGCAGCCCTGGTCACTTTGCTCGATGTGCTGGAGAACCTGCGGGCCACCACACATCCTGTTACTGTTGTGTCACAGCACTTCAATCCACCGATATCGTTTCTATCTTGGAGAGAAAATAAACACAAACAAATGTTTTTGTGCGTTACCATGGTAACAGGGTCCCTGTAGGTGGGGCGCAGTGTGAAGAGGCCGGAGTCTACAGCAGACAGAGCCACCAGACCGTCCTGATTGGTCCGGATGTCCAGTCGGAGGTTTTCCTTCGGTTTGTAGACGCGGTCCCGAAACGACACATCAGTCTGACACACACACACACACACACACATTAAATACACTAAATAACAGAATTCAGTCTTTTTATTACAAACTGAATGAAACCCTGTAAACATAGTGACTGTGGGTATATAATCATATTGATACAATATTTTGTATCAATAGAGCCGGACTGTCCTGAATCGTGGACTAAGCTCTGGTTATTTATGAAGAGTGTGAATCCAGAGATCTGAATAATAAAGTTGAGTCTGAGTTGTGGATCCTGTCTGTCTGTACTGAATGAAACAGACTGTAATATTTGTGTCGTACCTTGAGTCCACTGACACACTTGTCGTTGACGTCCAGCCAGACGGAGTCCGCCACCAGCTCGGACGTCCCCTCTCCGTACAGGATGTAGTAGACCAGCAGTCTGATGGACGGGACCATGTCGGACGTCACCTCGAAGCTCAGAGCCTGTTTGTTATCGGAGGAGGTGAACTTCTTACTGCCGTAATGCACCACCTTCCCCTTCGAGAGCACCTGAGAGGATGGGAGTGACGCCATCAGTAACTATGGAAACAGGACTCTGAAGACGTGTCATCACCTGTGTTTTCTCACCAGGTAGCTGATGCCTCTGATGGGCACGTAGGATGGCATGGCCGAGTACACCGCAATGTTGGAGAACTGCCCGACCTGGAGGCGGCGACCGGGCAGTGGGGGGTCGATGTACAGGTAGCGCTCGTTTGGGGAGTAATAGGCTTTCGCCTTCAGAGTTAGACTGGCCTGAGAGGCTGCTGGGAGGGCGGGGTCCGCCGTCTCAAACTGTAAACAACAGGTACAACGACCAGTAAAAACACATAAACACCATGTAAACAAAATGTACACAACAAGTAACCATCAAGATGTAAACAAGTAAAAATCAACATGTAAACAACAAATATAAACAACAGATTATTTAATCAAATAACAGATAAACAAGTAACAAAATGTAAACAAGTAGACAAAAATATGTAAACAACAACACAAATTTCAAGAAACGACAAATTAATGAATGAAGACTGAGAACATCGAGTACAAAAACACCAACAAAGCAAATCTTCCTCCTCCTTTTCCTTCTCC
>NW_023339718.1:5634586-5637405 GCF_004916995.1 Morone saxatilis
TCCTCCTCCTCCTCTTCCTCCTTACCTGCAGCCCTGCACTATTTCCTTTACCCGGTATGTTGCAGATGAAAACAGCGAGGCCGTCTGATTGGCTGACGACGGTGTCTGGACAGATGATTTGTAAGTTGCCCATCGCTGCGTCGACCAGCTGTCGCTCCACCAGACGAACCTCAACCCGGTTCACCGGTTTGTCCAGGTGGTCCTTCACCAGCACCTGCAGAGGAACCATCACTGTTACTCTGGGATCGATCGCACCCTGAGCTCAGCTGTAACTTCGCCATCCTGGACAGCTGTTGTGTATTAACTGTTTTACACCTGCTGACACACACCTGGACCATATAAGGAAGTCCAGGTTTGATGAAGGGGGGCGTGGACACCAGACTCAGGCTGTAAGGTGACTTGACGAACTTCACTGCAGCAAACTCCGCCTCCTGACTGATTCCACCTGAGGGACAGAGCGGAGGGCTGAGGATACCTGTGGGTGTGAGTATCACTGATGTTCACTGTGTGTGTGTGTGTGTGTGTGTGTGTGTGTGTGTGTACCTCCTTCCTCCTGCAGCAGCACAGCGATGTACAGGTACTTCCCTGCCAGACTGTTGAGGTCTTTTGGTCCGTTGTGTTTGGACAGGACCTTCTGCATGTTGACGGTCGTGCTCACCTCACCTGTCGAGGACAACTGAAGGACACAGAGAACGTTAACTCTAACGAAGGTAAACTGGCTGAGCTACATGAAAAACTTTTCTCACTCTCAAGTCTACGGACATATTTCAGCGTGCAGTAGTGAGAGATTGGAAGACATATATTCCTGCCTAAGACATTAACGGTGGTTCTTACTCTCTCTCTGGTAACAGAACTGGGAATGAGAACCGGAGGATTCTTCCCGCTGACGTAGCCAAAGCGCAGGAACACCTCAGCGTCAGGCACCGGAGCGCCGTGAAGATACCTGAGGAACAGACAGGTGGTGTAATCTGCAGATAAATGACCAGTTTGAGCTCTGACGTCACCGAGTTCACTCACCTGGCAGAGACTGTGAAGGTAAAACGGTCGAAGCTCCCGTAGCTAATGAAGTTAGCTTCTGGTTCCACGAGGATGGAGAAACTGGGAAGAACTGACACAAAACAGATCATTTACACTTTATACTGAAACTGAAACCAGTTGGTTGAAGTGATATTTTTAAGTTTAAGATATTTTTAAGTTTTTTTTAAGATAAGTTTTACCATATTCTTTAACTTCAAAGTCTGTTTTTGCTTTTGTGGTGAAATCATCAGAGTAGGAGGCTTCAATGGTCCAAATCCCCAACCTGGAATCACATTAATAACGTAACACACAACCTGGAATCACATTAATAACGTTACACACAACCTGGAATCACCTTACTTTGGTTTAATGGGGATCTTGAAGGGGTCTTGCATGGACGGGATCCCATTGTTGACATCAATTATCTCCACCATGTCCACGATTGTGCGGAACGGGTCCTGTTGGGGACAGAATCACTGATCTGAGACCTGAGATCACTTTGAGATGAGACATTGAAAGCAGTTGCCGCACTCACTCTGAAGGTCAGGAAGACGCTGCGATTGGCCGGCCGCAACTCCTGGTTCAGAGAAAACGCCCTCACTTTGACTGGACACACACACACACACACACACACATGAAAGTACAGCTGAAACCATTAGTCCATTAATTAATTAATAATCGACTATTTAAATAAGTGTTTTAGTTATTTTTATATTTTCAATGTTGAGGTTAGGGGCAATTCTAGGTAATTGTGACAGTATTTCTCAACAATGTATATACAGTCGATGGATTAACAGAGGAAATAATCATTAGTTGGAGTCCGACACAAAATAGTTGTAAACAAGCTCAACCTCGACTCACGACAGTAAAATCCAGCTTTTACATTCATTTCGAGTCCATATTAAAATATTCTTGTTTTATCTCACCAACTGCCCCAAAACATTTACAAAGTGCGACAGAAAACTAAGAAAAAGCTGCTTTGTAGTTTTGTAACTTAAAAAAATAAAAAAGACAGTGAGTGTTGTGCAATGGATTGTGGGACATTGAGGATCTGTGATATTTGGAGGCGTGCGCGCTCTCACCGCTCTGCAGCGGCGTGTACAGCGGTTTGTCGGTCTGGATGAACAGGAAGCCGTTGTTTCGGCTGATGGGGATCGACAGGTGCTTGTTGATCTCAGTTGATTGGACGTGGAGAATCACATGACTCACAGTCTTATCCAGCTGACCCAGGTTCAGCTGGGGAGAGAAACAGAGAGCGGTTAAAGTCTCACCCTAAAGCATCACAGCTGACCCGCTCTGTGGATCCAGTCTCACCCGGACTTTGGCGGCGGCCTGGTAGTTGTTACCGGCGTTGAGAGTCACGACTTCCCGAGCCAGAACCACATGATCTGGAGCCATGGAGGTCTTCAAGAACACGTAGACCGTCACCGGGTCCGTAAAATCAAACAGCTGCAGTATCACCGTCTCCAGGGCGTCCAAACGCAGCGAGAGAGGAGCTGTAATCAGAAACCTGCGTGGGGGGGGGGACACACTGCGTCTTTACTTCCTTTAAGTGGTGGAACAGAACAGCGAGCGATCAATCTTTAATCCAATCAGATCAATTACACAAAGGAAGAGTGTTTGAGCCTAAAGGCATGTTTACATACGAATGCTAACTGTTAACAAACCTGCTGAATGCGTAAGCTTCAATGTAATATTTAGCATTTAGCACTTTGCTGTGTGTACAGTGATAATAAAGTTGTGTTTGTACAGTGATAATAAAGTTGTGTTTGTACAGTGATAATAAAGTTGTGTGTTTGTAC
>NW_023339718.1:5637505-5637638 GCF_004916995.1 Morone saxatilis
AATATTGTTTATTTCTGACACATTCACTCTTTCATTCTCGCTCTCTCACACTTTATTTCACAGGACTGAATTAAATGCTGACACACACTGTGTATACGTTTTCTAGTGTACCTTAAAATCAAGAAGGCCTCGC
>NW_023339718.1:5637807-5638023 GCF_004916995.1 Morone saxatilis
GTCCAACATTAAACCAGGGGTCCAACCAACCAGTCCCTCTGTAGTTCTGTTGTGGTTCTCTCAGTGAGTCCAACCTTCAGAGGAACAGCTCTCTAACTGATCTCAGGTCTGTTTCTGTTGTTGTTTCCTCATTAAGTCCTAATTGAGAGTCTCTACGGTGTCACGAGCCGACCTGTAAGCGGAGCCAGCAGCGCGTGCAGACACACACACACACAC
>NW_023339718.1:5638202-5640708 GCF_004916995.1 Morone saxatilis
CACACACACACACATTAAATACCGTTTAACGGTTAAAACCAACCGGTGGACTCTTCATCTTCATCTTCCTCGCAGAGACATTTTGAGCTTTTGGGTTTTGGACTTTTGTCCCCCTGGAAGACTTCCCCTCCTCCGGCCCGCTGACCCCGGCTCCCCCCGGCTCCCCCCGGCTCCCTCCGCCGCCCTCCGGCTCCCTCCGGCCCGCTATGGGCTCCGTGCTGCCCGGCTCCTCGCTGGGCCTGAAGCCGGCCTTCAAGCCGCAGCAGCCGCTGTCTCTGGCGGACATCATCACGTCGGACATCCTGCACAGCTTCCTGTACGGCCGCTGGAGGCACGTGCTGGGCGAGCAGCACCACCACCAGCAGCACGCGCACCAGCATCACCTGCAGCACGAGGACCGCACCGGCCCGAGCGCGAGCCCCAAGACCGCGTTCACCGCCGAGGTGCTCGCGCAGTCCTTCTCCGGAGGTCAGTGACGACATCCAATTAACCAATTAACTCATTAATGAGAGCTTCACTTCCGCTCAGCTCGAGCCATCGATAAAGGCGAAAAGCTGATCAACTATCAATTTATCTTCAAATTAAAAGTCTTTCACTCACCGGATGTTTACATTTTATAAAACTTTAAACTTTTAATTCGCTACATTTCAGATGAATTAACATTCAGACAATTATTAACTATTATTAATATATGGATATTAACGGGAATATGATTATTGATGTATTATTATTATTGAGTCACTGTGACCGGATGCGTTATAAATGTTTATTAATTAGTGATGAACATGAATTAAACATTATTAATAATTCTCCTTACTGAAGATACCAGAGGTTCGGTCCGGTTCGGTCCGGTTCATTAATCCACATTCACTCCTTCAGTTCAGAATGGAACATAAAACTAATTAATAATAATTAATGAGCATTAATTAATTCAGGTGTAAAATTAATCTGCAGCTCGTTTGAAGTTCATTAATTAGTCTGATAAATAACCTGATCAATAACTGATCGAACAGTTTGAAGCCGTGATATCCGGATGTGATCAGATTCAGTCTGAAACTCTGATAATGAATCAATCAGTTACTGAACCATCCGTCTGTTGATCGTTAATAATTCCTATTGATCGGTAATCAATCACTAATATATTTTCTGTTTGAGGCTAAAAATAAAAAAACTCCCGCTCCGCTCGCGGCCTTTTTCTCTCTTTTATTGTGGCAGTTTTCTAATTTTAATTTCATTTTATTGTGAAATTCGTTTCCGTTTCTGGTAGAATTCGTTCGGAACAATTTCAGCGGATCCGGGAGAGTCTGGATCCGGTACTGAAACCCTCCGGTTCCTTTCCTACCGGATTATTTCTGATGTGTTTCTCCCCGCCGGTACCGGGATTATCCTTTCTGCTCCTCAATGTCTCAGCCGGTTTCACGCCCAGTCCTGATCCCAGTCCTGATCCCAGTCCTGATCCCAGTCCTGATCCCCTTTCGGAGCGTGAAACCGGCTGAGACATTTCTCTCTTTTTCTTTTCTCCTCATTTCATTTATTGTGTCTCTCTCAGTTTGAGTTTTCTTTTCTACAAAAAGCCATGAATTAAGATTTCTGCTGTGCGGGTCTGTGCGGGTCTGAGGGGGTCTGTGCAGGTCTGTGCGGGTCTGTAGAGACGTAATGCGGTTGCTGAAGGAGATAAAAGATCATTTAACCTCCTTTCTTCTGCTGCTGCTTTCACTGTTTATGGGAAACTTCAGCTTTACACCCTCAACTTCATTCTTATAATTAAAAGTCTTTATTAAATGTTTTATTTAAACTCTTTTTAACCTTTAAAATAAATATATTTAACTTCTCTCCTTTAGAGAAACTTTAATTTTGTGAAATTCACAAATTGTTCAAGAATGAAGTTTTTATAAAGAGAGTTTAACTTTAACTGTGAAACTCTGTTTTATAATAAAGTTCAATCTGCAGATATATTTCATTGATCGGTAATATTAAAGAATAATAATCAATAAGTGTATTTGTCTGTTCTTTGTGTTCAGAGGTTCAGAAGTTGTCCAGTCTGGTTTTACCCAGCGAGGTGATCATCGCTCAGAGTTCAGTTCCAGGTAAAACCTCTCTTTATATTCATTATATGAGCCAACACATCTTCTTTATTTGTTTATTTGTTTGTTTATTTGTTGTTTTAATGAAAATTACATCCAATCTCATTTTCTCTGTTTTCACTCTTGATATGATTTAAACTGTTATTTTATTCCTTTAAGTTGAAACAGATCTGAATATGTGATATTATATTTATACTGTATGATTACTGAGTTGTGTGTTTGTATGATCGATCGATGTGATCGGATCTACCCGTCCCTGTAATAAATAAATCATTAATAAATCAGATCAGTATTGATCCAGCCGACATTACAAAGCAGTTTCAGTGTCAGAGAAACTGTAAATATAATATAATAAATATATAATATAATAATATAATAAATGTAATAATATAATAATATAATAATGTAATAATATAATAAAT
>NW_023339718.1:5640808-5644679 GCF_004916995.1 Morone saxatilis
GTCTGCCGCTTCTGCAACCGCCGCTTCAGCCAGTCGTCCACGCTGAGGAACCACGTCCGGCTGCACACCGGCGAGCGGCCCTACAAGTGCCACGTCTGCCAGTCGGCGTACTCGCAGCTGGCCGGCCTGCGGGCGCACCAGAAGAGCGCCAGGCACCGGCCCACCGGAGACGCTGGGGCCGCGGCGGGAAGCGTGGTGGTTCACGGAGCTCACTCACCTCCTCCTCACCCACCACAGCTGACCGCCATGCCTCACCCGGCATCTCTGGTTCACCACATACCCACCATGGTGCTGTGAAGGGTGGACAGACAGACACACACAGACAGACAGACAGACAGACATGTTTTAACTTATATATTATAAATAAGCTGAAATATTCGGACAAAGCTGCTCCCTGACGGGTGAATCTCCTCGTGGAGGAACCGACCCAGGTAGCCACACGGATCAACCGACTGCTTTCTGACCTGCTGCACAAATAGTTCTGCTGTTGAGCTCAGAGACTGGCTCCAGTCAGCCTTCTTCACAGCAGACATGAAATAGTAGGGTAAACACAGGAGTCATCCAGAGATACTGATACTGATCCATCAGGGGGCTGCTGTTGTGAAACTGTGTTTACCCGACTATCTCCTGTAGAAAAGGTCTGTTAAGAATAGGATCATCCTCTTCTTGTGGACCAGAACCACAGATCAGAACATTTGGCACATTTACAGCACAAATATTTCAAGTCTTACAGTTGGAACCGAACATTAAAGATGTTTCCAAACACTTCAGATCAATGAACAGTTTCCTCATCGCTGTCTGGCACCGTCTGCAGTGCACTGTTGGACTGAGCTCTGGGCTACCTGGGTAATAATTAACAGCTGCTAGCTTGTGGTTTCTAAATGACGGACTCCAATATGTAATCAATCAAAACTGATCACAGGACGTTTGTACATTATCTGAACACACACACTAACAGAGACACTAACATATAACAGTTGCATGATGGGACAGTGTTAGCGTACCGTGTCCGTATACCTCCTGTATCTCTGAGACGATGATGATGTCGTGCTTTGGTTTGCATGCTGTTGTAATGTGTGTGTTGGACACTAGGAGGCGCTGCAGTCGGAGGAACACTGCGGCTGCTTCGGAGGAATCCTCTGAGTTTGTGGTAGATCATCACGTTGGTCAGTTTACACCCACAGTTATTACCGGCTGACACTGGATACGATCTGGATTAAAGCACTTTAATGTTCAGATTAAATAACCGCGGTCAACTCAATGTCATCAACCTTTAAATATTTGAAATCTAATCGTTATAATTACTTGTATTTGTTCTGCCCGTTCCAATTAGGCAGCGACGTTGACGCACAGCTAATGTGGCGTCTGACTCAATGCTGAAGCTCAAATAATACTTCTGTGAGCCACATTCATTTAATCCGACACATAAATAAATCAGTCAGCTCTCATTCAGGCATGGAGCACACTGATAGTAGCCGCTAAGATAGCACTTTAGCATACACTTTCTTTATTGATTAGTTTCGTTTTTTCAATTTAAAAGCATTTGAATGTAGCGTGACAGTTAGCTCCATGCTAACACTTAAAATAAACTATGTGGACTAAAACTTAAATTTAGCACTAAATGCTTTAACTTGAGAATACACC
The DNA here is from genome assembly GCF_004916995.1 of Morone saxatilis. Lineage (NCBI taxonomy): Eukaryota > Metazoa > Chordata > Actinopteri > Moronidae > Morone > Morone saxatilis. The sequence goes on from NW_023339718.1 coordinate 5,642,453, forward strand.
TCGTTAGTAAAAGCTATGCTAACACATTAGCATGGCACAAAGTCCCAAAAGATATTTTTTAAATCTTGTGCACACATGAAAAACAATATAAAGTTATAAAACATAAAACATTAAAGAACTTTTGGGACTTTAAGTGTTTTTAGCTGGATGCTAACATGTTAGCAGGAGTGAATGATTACTTTAGCTTCACTGACCAATCAGTTAATCTACTAAAAGCTCATCAGATTCCTTTAAAAAAGCTCATCACTTATTAAAATAGGCTTTATTGTTATTATTATTATTATTATGTGTTGAAACCCAAATTGGGTCTCAGGCAGATTCACCTGTTAAAAAAAGAAAATATTAGAATCTAAATTTCTAACCTTTGTAAATGTTTCTACCTGATTTCTTTCTGTATTAATCTGTTGTTAAATAATGAAATGAAGAATGTTTGACTCCCTTTAGCTGACTGCTGTTTGTCGGCCTTTTATTCTCCGTCTGTAAATATATAGTGAATATAAACATGAGATGTGCTTTATGCCCAGAATATAATTCAACTGTCACTTTATCTCTGTATATGTATATGTACAAGGTCATTTATGACACATGTATTGGTATATGAAGTATGCTATGTTGACTTATATAAAGGACATTGTATTTGAGCTTATATACTCCCAATAAAGTATTACTTAACCTTTAACTTCTGTGACAAATACGCTCATTATACGAGTATGGAAGTACAAGTCTTTCACCTATAATGAGCATATAAAAAACACAGCATTGTTAATTAAACCACCCAATAATAAATAAAGAGTGAAACCAGCTCTAATGCAGCTGGTTATAACATTTAAACATAGATTACGTTCAGTATATATTATACTTTACATGTATTTGTCTATTAATACTACACTGCATTCATATAAAGTTACATCAGACAGTTCACGTTTACTGGCACATTTCAAATAAACATGAATCTTCACATTGTAACTTACTGGCTGCCAGAATAATATTAATTATATATATATATACGACAACCACAGTTCTATGTTCTATAATGTTAGCATGAACTAGCTGCTCTGCTGCCCCCTAGAGCCAAAAACAAACAATGAACGAGCTTTAAGTGTATCAAGACTTGATCTTTCCTCTAGCGCCACCTTCAGGATGAACTTCACATGTTGAGCTACAGGTGTTGTTTGTTGTTCGTGTGTCTGTAATGAACTCTGCAGCCTGTAGGGGCACTAACAGCAGGCAGTCTGGTGGGGGCACTAAACAGCAGTCCTGATAGGGGGCACTAACCAGCAGCCTGTAGGGACACTAACAGCAGTACTGTAGCGGGCACTAACAGCAGTCTGTAGGCACTAACAGCCAGACCTGATAGGAGGCACTAAAACCAGACGTCTGTAGGAGGGACTAACATCAGCCTGTAAGGGCACTAACAGAAGTCTGTAGGGGGCACTACGCAGATTGTAGGGGGGCACTAACGCAGTCTGTAGGGGCCTAACAGCATCTGTAGGGGGCACTAACAACAGCCTGTAGGGGCAACTAAAGCAAGTCTGTACGGCGGACAACTCAGCCCTGTAGGGCATAACAGCCTGTAGGAGGCACTAACAGCAACAGTCTGTAAGGAGCACACAGCCTGGTACGAGGGCACTAACGCAATGTAGGGGCACTAACAGACAGTCTGTAGGGGAACTAACAGCAGAATCCTGTAAGGCGGCACTAAAAGATGCTGTAGGGGGGCACTACACGCAGTCCTGTAGAGGGCACTAACAGCATCTGTACGGGGGCACTAACAGCAGTCCTGTAGGGGCACTAACAGCAGTCCTGTAGGAGGGCACTAACAGCCAGCCTGTAGAGCGGCACTAACCAGCAGCCTGTACGGAGGAAACACTACAGCCTGTAGGAGGCCTAACACCAGTCTGTAGGGGGCACTAACAGCAGTTCTGTAGGGGCAGGTTTTTTTTTTTTTATTTCTACAGCAGTCTGTAGGGGCACTAACAGCCTGTAGGGCGCACTACAGCCTGTACGGCACTACAGCGATCTTGTAGGCGGGCATAACAGCAGTCTTAGGGGCACTAACAGCAGTCTGTAGGGGGAACGTAAACCAGCAGCCTGTAGGGGCAACTTAACAGCCTGTAGGGGCACTAACAGCAGTATGTAGGCACTAACAGCAGTCTGTAGGGGCACTAAACAGCAGTCTGTAGGCGGCACTAACAGTCGTGGGGCACCTAACAGTCTGAGGGGGGCG
>NW_023339718.1:5644779-5656419 GCF_004916995.1 Morone saxatilis
TATTAAATATATAAAATATATAAATTATTTCTGGTTATTTCAGCTCCACTGTTTCTTCCTCCGCCGGCTTCCACCGCACCTCCATCGGCTCCAGAGGCTCCGGGCGGCTCGGTGAGACCTCCAGCCGGCTCTCCGCTCTCCTCCAGCGGCCTCACCCCCGGCTCTCTCCCCCGGAGCTCCGTGCGTAACGGATCCGTGCCAAACACGGAGGCTGCGCGCTTTTGTCCCGGGAGACAGAGGAGAAGAAAGGAGGGAAAATCCGGGAATAATAGCAGATTTGCAAATGTTTTTTCAATTGATTTGACTCAATGAACGCGGGATTTTCTTTCTCCCTCTCTCTCTTTCTTTCTTTCTTTCTTTCTGAGGAGAGTTTGGCTGCAGCCGCCACGCATGCGGACCGAGCGGGAGTTTATTAATGGAGAGCCGGGTCTTTATTGAAGGAGGGACACGCTTTAATGAGCTTTTTACAACAAAAAGCCCTCAGTGAGTGTGTCCCGGTGTCCTCTCCGCCTTTATACCCGCTCTATACAACCAATAAGAAACACTTTAGTCCCCAAAAGACGACGGGAAGTCAGGAGGCGGAGGGAGCGGCAGGTGACTGGCACGCGTAAAGACAAGAGGACAACAGGAGGAGAGACAGAGGAGAGCGGAGAGAGAGTCCGGTGGATGAAGTGAGGATGAAGAGGAGGTGAATGGAGAGGAGGAGGAGGAGGTGGTGGGAATGAGCCCAAATGGCGCACTAATATTGTTCCGCTAATATGATTAGTGGCTGCGCTGCGGCCTCATTAGTATTCATGCTCATAATCCTCCTTTAATAATCCCGCTGCTGCTGTCAGCTGAATCAAACGCTCCCTCTTCTTCTTGTTCACGGCTTCTTTTTATTTCTGCAGCTTGACGCCGTTTTCTCACCGCTCTTCATCATCTTCATCATCTTCATCACCACCGTGTAAAGAACTGATATCTGTTAATGGATCAAACAGTTAAATGATCTTTTATAAATAATAATATCTTAATATTTAATAAATGAAACACTGATTTATATCATTTGTGTTGAGTTACAGTGTTTAAAGTGTAATTGATTCAATCATTAATTCCAGATTGTTCCAGTGACTCATTTTATTAAAGTTAAAGTTATATAATGTATATATATAATGTGAACAGTGCTGGAAGGATATTTACATTATTGTTTATATTTCAGTTTTTAATGAAAAAACAAAAACATCCAAAGTGTAAAAATGTTAATAAAAATAAGAATTGTAAATTGTATTTATAATATAATATAATATAATATAATATAATATAATATAATATAATATATAATTGTATTGTTTAATTACAGCTCTGAAATTCAATAAGTTATTTTAACTCTTTAAGTCATTTTTAGGTATTTTGGTTTTCACAGCACAAATAAAAATGACTAAAGTTACTTGATAATTTTTTTTTTAACTCAACTTTAAATGTTTCAACTGAGTTAAATTAAATAATCAATGAGAAACATAATTGATCCACAATCATTAAATTAATGAATTCATATTAAAATGTAATGTTTGTGTATTTAAGTGTGAACAGATTTTTAGTTTAGAGAAATAGTGAATGAATGAGTTATATCTATCTATATCTTTATCTATATATATAGATACAGATATAAATATTATATTATTATAGATATTTACTAGTTTTAGGTTCAGTTAAATTAATTCACCTCAACAATAAACATTTGAGTTAAATATTTGTTCAGGTTTATTTGAGTTGATTCAGTTGAACTGACTAATCAATAATTAATAAGATAAAATAAATCAATGTTTGATAATATTATGTTTTTATTGAACTTAAAGGTTTTATGAAGCAGGTGAACCAGTCAGTGAGTGAATCAATCAGTCAGTGAGTTAATCAATCAGCTCTGATGGAGCGGAACTAATTGATGATGAGTTTGATTGACAGGTTGATTAAATGAGTGAGAGAGGAAGAGGAAGAGGAAGAGTTCGGCTCGTTCACAGCAGGAACAGGACGAGAGTGTAAAGAGTTAAAGTAAATCTGCTGATTATTGACCCATTAATCTGCTGAGTATTGATCCATTAGTCTGCTGATTATTGATCCATTAATCTGCTGGTTATTGATCCATTAATCTGCTGATTATTGATCCATTAATCTGCTGATTATTGATCCATTAATCTGCTGATTATTGATTTGTAATTGTTGAGAACGTGAGAAATCTCTTCACAAGTTCAAACGTCTTCACATTCTGAAAAATGACTTGAATTGATTTTCTATCAATAGATTAATTGATTAATCGACTGATTGAGACAAATTGTTAGAACTGATCGGATTCAGGAGATGTTGTTGTTTGTTTTTATCTTTATGTCTGAAACACCTGGAAGACGGAACTGGATGGAACCGGACGGAACCGGACAGAACCGGCCCCAAGAGGAGAGGAATAGATCCACGCGGGTCCAACTTGGACTTAATGCTGCTGCTCCAGTTCTACAGAGACCGGCTCCATCGAGACCCGGATCCTCCACAGACGGACTGTTGATGATACTGGGAGGGTCTTTCTATCGGCTGTTTACAACCAGACACACAACAGATCCACCATGTTTTTATATTAATAACTATATATAGGTTCTGTGTTCTGTGGAGGATCTACAGGCTTCCATACTTTATGTTCCTTCATCTCGTCTCACACCGACTGTAACACTCTTCCTCCTCACTCATCTTCTGCAGGTAATCCAGAACCTGTAGATCTGCTCCCTGCTGCCCACTGTACGATCCAGATCCAGATCCAGATCCAGATCCAGGATCCTGTATCTGTACCCGCTCTCAGACCTGCTCCGTCTGCAGGTTGCTGCAACCAGTGGAGCTGATCGAGCTGATCGATCCACTGATACCGATTATCAGTGATCAGGGAAAGAGATTTTTAATAAAAAGTACATTTACTCGAGTACATTTTATCCTACTTTATACTTTTTACTACATTCATTTAATTTTTAGTTACTTTGCAGATTCACATTAACAATACAAAATATAATGAACTAATAAATGATTATTGATTAAGTTACGCAGCATCATCAGGCTCAATAACTCCACCGACTCTGGGAGCAGGAACTCTGATACCAACAACCAAAGGGACCAAATCCTCCACCCACCTGGGTCCTTTCAGACCACATTACAGAGAAACCCTCCACCCCTCCACCCCTCCACCCCATATAATTGATCTCTCCGTACGGCACCGCACTCAGCTGTCCACATACTTTTGGCCGTGCAGGTTGACTGAGACAGTTTATTACTCCTGTTGGTCCCAAAGCATCATGGGAAACATTTGGACTGGATCCAGATCCCCATTACTTTAATGTTTAATCAGGTCACACACACACACACACACACACACACACACACACACACAGAGTTCATCTGTACTTACAGAGCTCCTTCCTGTACTTTATGACCACACACACACACACTCTCTAAGGAGAGAATTAATTTTATTTTAGTAAATGCAGTGCGATGGTCTCTAGTACAGTGATGAATCAAATTTTTCATGTCTAGTTAGGTGAGTTTATCTACTAGTCATCTTCTGATTTTAAAGGATGCGGAACTAATTGAATGATGATTTTTTTTGATTGACGAAGGTATTTAAGTTTTCAAGTGAGTTGACCCAGAGTAGAAGTTACAGTACAGAGAGAACACGAGTTACTGGAAACTCGGTCATCTACAGACCTTATTATTAGCAGGTAAACAAATTCTTTAATTAGCACCACCTGTGTTTACCGGCTATCATAGAGCTGTATAGGATGCTAAAAAGTGGACTAGCTGCTGTTGTGAGGAATATAAAGGTCTGAAACCCCACAATTTCAATCCTGAAATTCATGCTGCAGTTATTCATGAATTTCCATTATAGGTTCTTTGATTGTATTTGATACCAGATTTAAATCTTGTTGTGTTTATAATGTGCACGAGTATCCATCTAGTTATCTTTGTCTGACAAGGTTTATTTGTAATTTCCATATAACCATACTTAGAGCCAATGATTATAATGTGATTTCCATTATTAATCTTGCTGTCCTATTTGATCTAATGTAATTGACTTATTGATACTTATAGTAAAGATCACTATTCCATCTTAATTCATTTTATTCAAGCTGTCACAGACATATTCGACTATTCCACTATTCTATGAAAAAATTGACTTAGAAAAAAAAAAAGAAAAATAAAAAATAAAATAATATTTTAGGAAAGAGAGAAATTTTAAGGACAATATTTGACTCAATTCAAAATAATAACAGATTTGATTAATACGAGAGTATATATACGACTGAATTGAGACCAAATTGTTAGAACTGAAATCTGGATATCAGGAGTATTATATGTTGTTTAGAGTTTAAGTCTTCTTAATCATAACCATAATATGCATAAAAACTATAAGCAGGCACTAGATGAAACAGAGACAAAACTGAATAGAGATTCCTAGAGAGAAAGGTAACTTGAGAAAACAGTGAACCGAGCCCTAACAGACGAAGAAGAATAGACATTAGATGCGCAATCGTGTGTATAGCGGATTCAACTTGGACTTGTTAAAAATAGTTGCGTGTCTATCCAGTTCTACAGAACATATGGTGCTCTCATCGAGACCCTCGGAATCCTTTCCACAGAAAAATGAGAAGTACAAAACAAAATACTCGACAGATAATTGAGTAAACGAGACAGCTTGGGTAATGTGTACTAAACAATTCTAAAAATCCGAGTTCAAGGTCTTTCGCATTCCGTGCAGTAGTTCCTTACCAATACAAAAACCTACAACAACATCTGAAGACTCCACTTATTCAAGTTTCTTTATAATATTTAGAATAAACATAATAGATAATAAATAAGTTAAAGTCAGTGAAACCTTGACGGGCCCAACCAGTGTGAGGACTTTAAAACCTGGTCCTGGTCTGCACTTCGATTTTTAACTTTAAAATGGTTTTAGTTTTTATATAGGTCTTCCCAATGTGATTCAGCGTTGTGTAGATACAGAGGCTGATCAGTATCTATTTAATGTTCACATCTTCAGTCTTCTATATGCTTTGGTCCTGGAGTGTTCCGTTTAAACCCGTCGTGAAGCGTGAAATCTCAACACATCACCAACATAACAACCAGAACTGTAACAAGTCCCATCCATTTTAAAGGAACTCATCTCTTCAGCATTTACTATTCTCCTACTAGCAGCTGAATCCTGCCTAGCTCACCCTGTTAGAGTAAATTCCATGAGAGACCTGCTGCCCAACCTGTATGAATCCAGATCCAGATATCAGATCCAGATCCAGGGATCCTGTATGATCTCGTACCTATTACGCTCTCAAAGACCTATGCCTCTCAGTTCTGACAGGTTGCCTTTGACAACCAGTGGACTGAATCGAGCTGATCTGTAGTATTTCCAACTGATTAACCGATTATGTTACAGTGATCATGGGAAAGAGATTATTTATTAATAAAAAGTCATTTTAGCTATGTAGTACTAATTTTAATCCCCTACTTTGAATCATTTTTTACCTACATTGTGTGTCAATATATAGTATTAAATTTTAGTTATACTTTGCGATTCACATTAAAATACAATAAATATAATGAAATAATAATGATTTTATGATTAAGTTTTGCGCATGAGCAATGTCATCGAGCTCAATAATTGTACCACCTGACTTATTGGGAGCAGGAATTACTGTAATACCAACAACCAAGAGAGGACCTAAAATCCGTCCTACACCACTGTACTGGGTCCTTTCAGCCACATTTACAAAGAGATAACCCCTTGCTCACCCATCCACCCCTTGCCACCTATATGTCCAGTAATATGTTAGAATCTCTCCGTACGGCACCTGTATAGTCACTACAGCTGTTCCACTAATGATCTATGTATATTGTTATGTAGCCGTGCAGGTTGACTGAGACAGTTTAATGTTATACTCCCTCTGTGGATTCCCAAAAGCATCATTGTGGGTAAAACATTATGGACCTGGATACAGATTCCCCAGTATACTTATTAATGTGTTTAATAATCCAGGGATTCTAACACCACGACACACAACACACACAACACTACAACACACACTACACATGGAGTTCATCTGTAACTTATGTATAAATACAAGTAAGCCTCCTTCCTGTTACTTGTATTTAATGACCAACACACACACTCTCTCTCTCTCCACTATGTATCACTGTCACTCACTCACTCACTCTCACACAAACACACGACACACCACACTAACTACAACACACACACACATCACGACACCACTGCCATGATAACGTGGAGTACTGTCATTCTTATGTTGTTTCCTTGTACACTTCCCAATCTTCATCTCATTCTATGTATTCAACCAATAAAAGTTCTGTTTCTATGTTTCCCATATGTCAGATATTTGATCAATACTGTCTTATTGATACATTTGTCATGTTGATCTGTCGGTTATATTGATAGGAGGATAAATGTATTATATGTATAAATATGTATATATATGAATAGTAAGTAGTATGTAATATAAATATGTATGTATATTATATATGTGTATATTATAATGTATGTATATGTATATATGATATATATATGGTTATGGTATATGATATATATGTATATATATGGTATACTATATGTATTTATGTATATAATATGTATATATATATGTATGTATATGTAAAATATATTATATATATGTATGTATATGTATTACTATGTATATATATGTATGTATATGTATATTGTATAATATGTATTAATATGTATATATTATGTATATGTATATTATGTATGTATAATGTAATAGTATTGTATACTATGTATGTATAATGTTATTGTATAATATATATGTATGTATTATGTATGTATATGTATATATGTATGTAAATATGGTATATGTATGTATATATATGTATAAACAGAAAACAGATGATGATTAAGTAATCTAACAGTAGGGATATTAGTGGAATGTATCTCAGACTTTACCCAGAATCTTTAGGTATGAATAATGAGCAGCGTTCTGTTTTGTTCTGGGCGGTATGGTTAATTACAGTCCCACATAGACCGTCAGATACATTCTATGCGTTAAAGTTTGTCTTCTAGCTGCGAACCAAATCCTTTCTCAGTGTGGTCGACTCCGCGGCTCCCGGTGATCACAACAGGTTGAAGAGGCCACCGCCCCTTAATTCTGTATAAACTTTAATCCCTCATAATAAAATTACCAGGTGGAGTCATGAACAGGAAAATAAACATAAAGAGATGTTTATTTCTTGCTGTTGGACATTAAGATGGAGCCAGCCTCTAGTGGCGTTAGGGACATAGGACAGTTGAGGTACGGAGGTTGCTGATTGGTTCTCATACTCACACGCAGAATCTTTTCTTTGTTTTGTGGCACCAAAACATGGACATACGCTGGTTGCCTAGCAACATCACATTCACGCAAGACTCCAGGAAGTAGCTGCACCGGTCTGGACTTATGATATTATATATTATTATATTATTTATCATATTATATTTAATGGATCATAACATACATCGTGGGTGCCATTACTGTGTGACTCTACTGTAAAATATATCTTAATGCTTACCTCTTCTCTCACCAGTAATTCAGGTATCCACACTCTCCCTCAGTCACAGACCAGCATAGTGTCTATGTATCATATACTCACCTTATAGTGACCGATGCAGTCAAGTTGATGTAGAGTTACTGTCTAGAGGCGGATTTGATCGTGTGGTGCGAACTTTACTTATTGTTTATCAGGTTTGTCCTAAAGATCAGAATTGACATGCAGATCTCAGAGTCAGTTTTTAATCGGAACACAATCTCAACTGTAATCTTCAATGAACTGGGCCTGCGACGAGACAGTATTGATATGACAGAAACAAGAATAAAAGATCTCACACCTACACTCTTCGCTATTGCGTTAACAGTTCTCCAGTAGCATTAGGCCCTCTGTAAGCGAAATAGTTTAGAGAAAATCGATCTACTAAAAATCCTTCCTCCCTCCACCATCTTATAAAGCGCCAGCACACACACAACTCAGTAAAAAACTACTTAATCAGGAGTTTCTGTAACTACTATAATCCGAATTGTCTGTCAATTACTAGACCCTATACATATGTCTTGTACGAGCTCAATAAAACCATATTCAGCCTAATCTCATATCAATCAATAATCTATCCTACGTTCTCTGAATGCTGGCTACTTTGTGGTTCCCTAATAGTCTCATAAAAGTAGAACAGGAGCCAGAGCCTTCCAGTTCCAGATAGGCCTCCTCGTCCTATGTGAACCTAGCTATCCAGTTTGTGGTTACAGGAGAGGTAACAAAGCTATCCAACAGTGTGTTTCAAACCCTAAAACCCCTACAAAGTCTTACAGCATATTTGATAAGACATGGTAGGTCCAAAGTCTTGTAAGCACATTTTCTCTTTACGAATAATATCGCATTTTATTTATCCCATTAATGGAGAAACGTGATCACTGGCTTGCGAAGCCGTAGACTATACCATCTGTAGAGCGCGATATTCCTTCATATAGTATCGACATATGCAATCAATATGAGCCTAGATTAATCGGTATACATACATATACATAGGAGGCATTTCCCATGGTGCACTGTAGCTTCATCTTCTATTCATCTCCACATATAATATAACAATCTTTCTGCACTCCATTCTATAGGTACCCATATAATTCACAAATGTTACTTACATATAACTTATCACTTCTTCCCCGGAGTTCTTGTGCTTTTTAATCCATAGTCATATAACCTGAGCACAGAGTTCTCAATGGATCCCAGGTGGAGCCAATCCCTGCCATAGGTTCCTGCTAGACTTGCCCATTTGCTAATATCACTGAGAATTATCGTTATTATTACATTTAAGTCATTTGTATGAGTATATTTTGTTGCTTGCGGTATGCTGTTGTCGCTGCCGCTGTCCCCTGTCGTTGCCATCAGCTATCACCTTAGTTCACCGTCACCGCGAGATACCTTATATTATCTAATGATTCGTATCGATCCATTAACTGTATAATCAGTTGTTGCTTCTGTTGTTGCTGTAATCTTTTGTCTCTCTGTCCTCTGTCTCTATCTATTGTCTCCCCATCCTCATTACTCTATCCATGTACTCCTCTCATCTCTCTCGTCTCTCTCTATTATCACTCGCACCATATCAACAATTGACTCTAATCGGCAGATAGATCATAACACACTCACTAGAGCCCGAAGGGTCTGTCCGAGGTTTCTGCCCGTTAAAAGGCAGTTCTTTATCCTTGTCCATACCCGTTCAGCCAAGCATATATACATGCTTGATGCTATCATGGTATGGTACTAGTTTGAGGTCTCTGTAAATGTCTATATATATAGGATCGGTTATATGACCCATATATTGCTTCCATATTGACAAGTAAAGTGTACCTGAGATATACTATCTCTGAGTTTAAATGATAATTTAGAGAGTGAGCGCTTATATATATCCAAAATAAAACTTGAATTGAATTGGAACCATTTAATTATTGAATATATATATACACATTATGATATATTATACATACATATATTAATATATGTACATCATAATATTTATAGTACATTACTAATATATACACATATGTATATACTAGGTAATATGTATATGTATATATGTATACCCTATATGTATACACTATATATGTATATATATCATGTATACTGTATATATTATGTATATGTTATAATACGTTGTGTACTCACTATATATATATATCATATATGTGTATTATATTTTATGTGTATAATTGTGTATATATATGTATGTGTAATATATGTGTATAATATAAATGTATGTTAATATGTGTATATATATGTTGTTATATATGTGTATAATATATGTATGTGTATATATGTGTATATATGTGTATATATGTATATAATGTATATAAAAAAAAAAATGTTATATAATGTATATATATGTATATATATGTACTATGTATATATGTTAATATATTTTGTATATTGTATATATGTATATATGTGTAATATATGTATATATGTATATATATATATATTGTATATGTTATATATATGTATATTATGTATGTAATATATACTAATGTATGTATATTGTAAGTATATATAATGTTGATATATATATGTATATATATGTGTTATATATATGTATATGTATATTTGTATATTATGTATATATGTTTTTAATCAGTGTTGTCGTCCAAAGTGATTCACGTTCTCCCAGTTATGGAAAATGGATTTGTTTTGTACATGAACACAGTCACATACGAAAACTTGTGTGTGTTAGTTTGAACAACGACTGTTGGAAAAGCATTTAATATGTTTATATTATACTTATATATATATACGCAAGACGTAATGGTTTTAAATACGATTTTATCGAAACTTTTACAGTAACCCAAACTCAGTTTTAGCGTTCACTCCTGATTTACCTCACGTTTTTTTACTGGGTTGTGTGTCGGTGCCGCGTGTTAATGTGTGTGTGTGTCTCATCGGCATGCGTCTCCTTCATGTCCTGACATGAGAAGTGGGATTTATTCATTTATTCATGTTCCCAGGTTCAGACCCAGATTGGTCCGACCTGACCAGTTCTGATGTCAATCTGTCATTAAGACATTACTCGTAATCACAACACAACACACATCACTCCTCCTCACTGACCTCCAGGGAGCAATGGAACAACAGCACTGAGGCGAAGGAAGAACAGTGAGGAAGAGGAGCATTAGATATTTAATGTTCGCCACTCTCAACCACCGAGCGTCAACTCTTTACGATCCATAAACTAGATAATTGATAAATAATATAATAATATCATAATATCATAAGTCGTCCAGCACCGGGTGCAGCTACTTCCTGAGTCTTGTCGTGAATGTGATGTTGGCTAAGGCAACCCCAGCGTATGTCCATGTTTTTGGTGGCACAAAAACACAACCAGAAAGATTTCCTGCGTGTGAGTTGAGAACCCCCAATCAGCAACCTCCCGTACCCCTTCACCACACCCTGCAGGTTCCACCCTAAACGGCCCACTAGAGGCTGGCTCCATTCTAACCTGCTCCCACAACAGCAGAAATCACACCAACATCTCTCTTTATCTTATTTTCCTGTTCATGACTCACCCTGGTTAATTATATGAAGGATTGAAACGTTACTCCCAGAATTACAGGGCGTGGACCTCTTCAACCATTGTTGGTTCACCGGGAGCCGCGCGCAGTCGACCAACAGCTGAGAAAGATTTGGTCCGTAGAAAGACAAACTGAGATATGTCGGGACTGTAAACCTCCGCCCCAGGAACAGAACGCTGCACTTCATCTAAAGGGATTCTGGGGTAAAAGGCTGAGACTCGACCCATCGCCTGTAGATCATTTATCTGTTTCTCTGTTCTTCCTTCCGCATTCCATTAACCAGCAGATAAATCAGACAGTTATTGATCAATAAGACAGTTATTGATCAATAAACTGACATTGGAACAGAAACAGACTTTTATTGTGATAGAGAGATGTAAGATGGAAGATGAACAGGAAACAACAAGAACTGAAGAACTCCACTGTTACTGGCAAGATGTGTTGTGTGTGTGGTGTGTGTGTGTGTGTGTGTGTGTGTGTGTGTGAGAGTGAGTGAAGTGAGTGAAGTGAGTGAGAG
>NW_023339718.1:5656519-5657755 GCF_004916995.1 Morone saxatilis
CTGTCTGTCTGTAACCTGTCTGTCAGACGGGGAGGACAGCCTTCCTGTGTCTGCAGACGTTCCAGCGCTTCGTGTCGGACTCGTTGAGAAACACCAGTTGGACTCCGGACGAAGACGTTCTGCTCAGAGAACTCGTGGACAAGATGAGGATCGGAAACTTCATCCCCTACACGCAGAGTAATGACATCACTGTGACATCCACTGTAGACATCACACTTGCGACTAATGTTGATGCAAACACAACAGTTAACATCCTGTCTGTCTGTCTACCTGTCTGTTTCTCTCAGTGAGTTACTTCATGGAAGGTCGTGACCCCGCTCAGCTGATCTACAGGTGGAACCAGGTCTTGGACCCGAGCCTGAAGAAAGGTCCGTGGACCCAACAGGAGGACCAGGTAGGGTGGGGGGCGGGGCTTAGACAGGACACACCCTCCACCTGCACAATAATGACATCATGATCTAACAGTTACATTCGTTAGCATGACGTCTGCCTGTCTGTCTCTCAGCTGCTGCTGCAGGCGGTCTCTCGTCACGGGGAGAAGGACTGGTGGAAGATCCGGTCTGAGGTTCCTGGACGCACTGACAGCGGCTGCAGAGACAGGTAGGGGGGAGCTGATTGGACCACAGACAGGAAGTGAGTGTTCACCTTGTGTCAGGTGTTAGCTGTGAGCTAGCTGATGTTAGCTCCTGTACACAGTGTGTCAGGTGATCATTAGATTATAGTTATTGATCCAGTTATATTTAATGTTGCAGCTGGGTGGCTTCCCTCAGGGATCAATAAAGTGTTCTAGAACAATGAATGTGATCATTCTTTCTGTTTGTCTGTGTGTGTGCTGTGTGTGTGTGTGTGTGTGCAGGTACTATGACAGTCTGAAGGCGGGTACAAAGAGAGGAGGGTTCGACAAACATGAGCGAGAGCTGCTGCTGCAGCTGGTGGAGAAACACGGAGTCGGTAGGTCACATGATCTCAGATCAGCTATTATTGATTAATGTCAGTGAGAAACTGATCAATATTTACTTGCTGATCACTTTATATTAATAAATACTGACTGTGTGTTTGTCAGGTCGCTGGGCGAAGATCGCAGCAGAGATTCCTCATCGTAATGACGCTCAGTGTCTTCGCGAGTGGAGGAAACAGGTACCCTCACCTGTCTAGAATCAGAATCAGGTTTTCACAAACAGGAATTTGCCTCAATTTATTGGTGCATAATAATAAACAGAAAAATATAAATAAAGA
>NW_023339718.1:5657764-5661000 GCF_004916995.1 Morone saxatilis
GTTATTTAAATGAATGAAGAGCTGTACAGTTTGCAGGAATGTGCGACATACAATGTGCAACATCCATGCAGTATACTCCGGTTTATATTCTCACACATAAACATTCAGAGCCTGTTTTTACGTACGCTGTTCTGCAGCGCTGTGTTTTAGCCTTTAGGGTTCATTGCCAATGCAGATATAAAAATAACTTATTGGACAACTGGGTCTGGTACCAGGTCCAATATCATCCACAGTCTTCATCAGAGTGAACTAACTGATTCGCTTTCTGTGTCATTAGATAAGAAAGAAAACTAGAAAACCACCAACGAGTTGTGAAGGACTGAAGGAGAAGGAGAGGAAGAAGAAGAAGAAGAAGGAGGAGAAGTTGGTTGCCCCAGTCAAGAAGAGAATCAGGAAACTAATAAAAGTGAAGGAGGAGGAGGAGATGGGGGAGACCAGTGAGGAGGAGGAGTTTGTGATGGAGTTCATAGACTCTGATGGAGAGGAGGAGAAAAAACGGAAGGGG
Organism: Morone saxatilis; assembly: GCF_004916995.1. Taxonomy (NCBI): domain Eukaryota; kingdom Metazoa; phylum Chordata; class Actinopteri; family Moronidae; genus Morone; species Morone saxatilis. The sequence goes on from NW_023339718.1 coordinate 5,658,270, forward strand.
GTAGTGGAAGCATTAAGGGTTGAGGAGAAGGAGGTGGAGAAGGAGGAGGAAGCAAACGAGTACACCTTCTCTCCCATACAGGAGTGGATTCCAACAGAAAGAGCTCAATGTTTCACCTTCCTGAGCTTTCGCCCGGTGGAGTTGCCTTCCTCCGGAGACGCCCACGAGGCGACACCAGTCCGGACGACCATCCTGGGTGATTGCGGACGCTCCGTAATCATCGGCCCACCTCCCAAAGAGCTGCAGTGGGAGCGGCACCACAGCACCAGCACCATGATGATGGTGTCACCTGACCAGCTCCAAGCCCACCTGAACCTCCTGGGTCAAGTGTCAGACAAATGGCTGGAGTACAAGCTGCAGGCTGCGGTGACTCCGTGGATCGGCAACCTGCTGATCCCGACAAAAAACAGACTGACGGTCGCCGACGCCCTGAGAGAGCAAGGTCAGAAGACCCTGCTCTCCTCCACATCCGTCTTTCTGCTTCTCCTCCAGACCATGAATGTGGACTCTGTGGGCTGTAAGGAGATGATAGAGAAGAGGAAGAACAAGGTGGCATTATTTACACCACCTTCACACCGCTTCTCTGTCCAGAGAGTGATCCCAAACAGCGTTGCACATCTCCTGCAGCAGAAGGAGGCGAAAGAGGAACTAGACCTGCAGCACAAACTGATCCTGACGCAGCTTCAGAAAATGCAGCAACAGAAACAGCAACAACTGCAGCTCAATCAAGCACACTTGCAACCGCAGCAATCAACTGCAGCCTCAATTCAGCAACTGCCAATCGCAGCAACAACTGCAGCTCAATCAGCAACTGCAACCGCAGCAACTCATGCTGCTGCAGCAACCTCCTCTTCCTTACCACCCAACAGTGCCTCATCAGAATCGCCCCAGCATTCTCCTTCAGATGCCCCCTCAGATGTCATTTCCTCCTGCAGTCTTCTTTTCTCAACAGCAGCATCCCCCTGCCTCCATCCAGCTTGTGCCTCCCTCTTGCCTGACCCCAACACCTCCCTGCAGACCTACGTTACCTGCACCTCTTGCTCCACATATACCAAATGTCCCTCCAATTTCTGTGGTCCCAGTGACCGTGAACGCCACATCTACCTGCTCTACCTCTGACCGGCAACAAACTGGACCTCAAAACCTCACAGGTGCCCCTTCCCCTTCCCCTTCCCCTAACCAGCACGTTTCTATTGAATCCACCTCCAGCCAGCCTAGTCCTGCCCCCAGCCCACCTTGCTCCACCCCGGATCCAAACAAAGGGAAGAGGCAAACGGTGGAGCAACAGGCTGTTTGCAGCAGTCAGAATGGGGTGTATTTGAGCAGGGCAGGTGATGGTGTTATTGAGAAGGGAAAGAGGATCCGAAAGCTGAGTCTGAAGGCCGAAGCTCTGCAAGAAGCCAAGGTAACCCTTGGTCCGGTTTTGGGGCTAATAAATTGCGTAGACAGTATCGGAGGAGTGTTGGATACTGGTATCGGAACCACTCTAGAGAATGTTAGACCTTAAAAAGAATCAAATGAGTAGTGGATCACAGTGCTGCTCACAGCCTGAAAGGTTATCTTGTTGAGGGTTCCTGGTCCAGAATAAGCTGCCAGGCCATAAGACATGTGGTACTGGGGTCCCTGTAACCATGGCAACTGCGGAAATCACACTGAGGAAAAACGTAAAGTAGATAATTTTAAGAGTTCCCTGAATCAGTCCGAATGTCCTCTTAAGGTCCTTAGAAGGGTTAACCCTTTTAGTCCTTAGCAGTTCAGCTGATAACTAACCCTCTCTAAGCCCCGCCCCTTCTTGCTCTGTGCTCCAATAACAGTTGAGCAAGCCTCCAGGAACACATCATCGTGCTTTAGTTGTGCACATTTGTAATAAATCTTTACAGACGACCTTGGTGCTCTCTGGTTGCTCTTTAAACTCTGACGTCTGTCTTTTTGTTTTAGGCTGAAGTCGAGAAGAAATCGTCTCCGTCTCCACAACAGAAATCTCAGCGGTCTCGTCTCCAGAATGCCGTCCCTGTTCCTCCTCAGCCAGTCTGCACTGCTCCCGTCCAGCCGGTACCTCGGACTCCTCAGTGGACTCCTCCCCCTGCAGCTCCTGCCACGGAAACTGAAGCTCATTCAGTGCAGGAAGCTCCTCTTGGACTGGATGTCGGTCCTGTGTCTTTGAACGCCACACCAGCCTGCTCTGATAGTTTAACCCCACCCTCCTCCTTACCAACCAATCAGCGCACTGAACCCTCCGCTTCAGTCTTACCTGCTCCTTTTCACAAAGAACATGACTACAGCTTTTTAAATCCTGCCCCTGCCCCCAGTCAATCAAGCCCCGCCCCCAAACAGACAAAGCCCAGGCAGCGAAAATCTGTCCCTGCCCCCAAAAAGACTCCCAGGGCCCCAGCCAGTGGGAAGAAACGAGGGAGGGGGAGCAGTCAGGATGAGCGATGTGTGGGCAGGGCAGATGGGACAGTGGGTGGGGCAGGTGGGGCATCAGTGGGTGGGGCAGGTGAGGCATCAGTGGGCGGGACGGTTACATGTGTGATCCAGGAAGGAAAGAGGGTTCGGAAGCCGAGTCAGAGGGCGAGAGCTCTACAGGAAGCTGCTCAGGTCGTGGTAAGAGCTCACAGTTGGCATAGCCCTGATCCACCAAACTCCATTCAGAAAACAATCATTTTAAAAGTTGTTAGCTCGACAGGCTGACAGAGTATAAGACTTCTTACAAATCTCCATCATGATGTCG
>NW_023339718.1:5661025-5671454 GCF_004916995.1 Morone saxatilis
TCGGATGATGTCGTTATTTTAGCATTCATATTACCATCAGTTTATTGGATCAAATGGCACATGCCACTGAACTTATGCTCACGACTAATGCCCTGCCTATCTTACAGCACTGACTTATCTCTGCTCTCTCTCTCTTTCTCTCCTCTTCTCTCTCTCTCTCTCTCTCTCTCTCTCTCTCCCACTCACCTAGAGGGCCCGAAGGGTCTGTTTCTTAGGTTTTCTGCCTGTTAAAAAGGCAGTTTTTTCCTTTGCCCTGCTACTTTTGGGTCTCTGGTAAATGTTAAAAGGAGTCGCTTAGCACCTGCCTCTATATTGAAAAGTGTCCTGAGCATAATTGTTGTTATGAAATTGGGGGGAGGCGGGGTGTCCGGCGCCGCGCGCGTATACAAATAAAACAATTTTTGATTTTATGCACCCTGACACTGCCCTGTATCTACATGCACTGATAGCTGCCCCTGATTAAATCACATGAAACTTCTGATTATTTTGTCATTACCCCTCAGTGAGACAGATTGAAGAGAGATATTCTTACTAGAGGAACACAAGGGCAAATATTTTACTTTAATGTTTGGCTGGAAGACGTCAATCAGGTTGCACTCCGCCTGTTTTGCTGTCCCAGCGTTGAAACCAAAGAAGGAGTAAAACTCTTCTTTCTTTTCCTCCTAAGAAGCGCCTTGTACGTCTCGCTCTACAACAGGGGATTGTTGGTTGCGTCCAGAATCGGGCCGCTGACCCGGGTACCCGGGCTTCTGTTTGCGTCCTTGGGTCAATCCATTTGTGGGTCATGGACTCCGTGGGGGCTTGGTCCAGCCTCAGCAAAGAAGCCCCGTTCCCCCAAGGGCCTGGGGCCGTTTCGCATAGTACCAAGCACCCCATCCAGCTCTGGCCCCGGAATCAATTAAACCGCCCCAGGCTCGTCCCCCTCTTGCACCCAAACCCACCGGCCATGAATCAGCCACCAGTCTTCTAATGCTTTCTCCCAACCGCGTCTCTCCAAACCCTCCCCAGGCTTCATCCTCAACCTGGGTCCAAACCCCCACCCCCCGCCTGCCAGCAGAAACTCCTCCTTCCATATGCAATGCGCGGGTGAGAAAGTGGACCCTGCGCGGGCCCTTCCCCTCAAGGTAGGCCCCGGCCAGGGTTGACCCCTCCGCTATCGTTTGTGGAGTCTCGGCAGCAAGGTGCGTTGATGTGGCTGAGTGGCAGAGTGGCGTACCTGGAGGGACGGCGCATGGGCTCTGTCCCCTACCTGCCCACCGGGTTGTCAGCAGGTTGGGAACACGCTTTACACTTGCGCTAGCTGGCTGGCCCGAATCTCTGACCAAATCGTCACTGCCGGTGTTGTGTCAAGGATGGTTCCGAACCCCGACCCCCCAAACCAGACCTGACAGCCCAGAAGAGCACCCAGTCCTTCTCCAGACTTCCCAGACTCTTACGGTCTGACCTAGACCATCTTTGCAGACCAACCAGTAACTGGAGTGTAACGGGTATGAAACTTTAACCTCACGTTATAGTGGGCCAAATTATCCACGGTTTTATATTATTTGGTTGTGATTGTTTTTTGAAAGGTGTGTTGCAATATGTTCAGAAAGCACTGATAGGCCTACACGAACGCTGGGAAATAGTTTCAAAAGTGAACAGTGTTCATTATATTGACAAAAACCTTATCAACAAGGCATCAAAATGTAACCAAACTATCTTCAATCAACTGTCCCTCAGCCATTCTATTTAGGGGGCGTAAAACCTATCCTATTCATCAATGCATTGCCAATATATTTTTTCCCGAATTTCAATATCGGATTCATTAAATCCTCTGGAATCGATTCAAGCCCCTGGGGCCGAGGGGTGTGGTGAGCCCAACACCTGTGGTTGCTGATTTGCTTTGTACGACGTTGGCCGGCACTCGACCAACAACAACAACAACATTGCAACCGAAAAAGCGACAGTTAAAACCCAGCGCCTTCAACTTAAAAGCAGGTTGTAAACCCGGACACAGGAAATAGACAGAATTAAGTCTAGTGTGCGTAAGCTGGTGCAGGCCAGAACTAGAACTAAAAAAAACATAAGCAATAACCAAACAAATTTGCACTACCACTTAAGCCACACGTTGCAGACCTTCTGCAGCAACCCGCGGCTGACTAGTGGGGTCGGCGATTGCCAAAGACAGGACGCAACCGGAGCGCACCACTCTCGTTCCTTTGCAGACTCCACGTGAAACTCTGCCGCCAGCACAGAAGATAACGGAGTCTGTGGCCGTTCTTCATCATGTAAGACCTCGTGCCGAGCCGACCCCAGTTGTGGCGGGCGCGAACGAAGCGGCGGCGACGCACGTTGTCTTCAGGGAGAACGTTGCGGGCAAGATGCGGCCCCGGCTGCGGGAAAGGCATCTTAAGCACCACGCGGCACGCGGTTTCGCCAGCACGTTGTAACTGCGAGCAGCCCGTGTCCGCATAATACATGATATTTGTGAAAAGAAAACGTAATGTATGCCCATCGGCATCTATTATTAACGGATCTTTATGCGTCCGGCGGTTCTTACCTTACACCTGGCTCGTTTAACTCGTTACCATCTCTACATACATGGAGCCAATTTAGTGTGACTTTTATGCATGGACAACCTCCGCGTCTGCTGGGCAGCTCTGGAGCCTCCAGTTGGCCTTCATGGTCGTCTTCATGTTGATGTTTAGCAGCTAGCGGGAGGTCACGTACACTGACAAGAAAGTGTTTCGCCCCGTGGCATCGGCTAACCTCCCACAGGCAATTGGAGCACATTTATCTATTTGTTACACTAAAATAAACCATATTATGCCAGCCATGAAAATTTGCCGGCAATTCAGAATAATTAATTCCCATAAACTCTTCCTCTAGCACTGTCAGAATGTTAACACGTAATTAAATACCTTTAACCCCAATTTGTAGCTTCGTAGAATGTGTGCTGTACAAAAAGTTGTCTCTTCGCCACATAAAGTTTAGTTTTAATAATATGTCTCTGTGAGAAAAATGTAATCTGGAAGTCAAAAAACTCATGACCCAATCCCCAAGCCCTTAACCATCACTAGATGCGTGCCACCAGATTAACTCCATGAATCACCAACAATACTGGTAAACTGCTCAGGCCTGAAAACCAGGATACTTACTATGGAATCTCTGCTCCGCATACCAGCAGAAGAGCCCAACCTAACCACCAACTCGCCCGATACAACCAAATCACGAGCCACGCCATCCCTCTCCCCTCAGTTACAAAACGTTCGAGGCCGACCGAACCCATCTTCAAAAAGACTCTCATATTTGGCTTAACTTATTCACTCAAGACCTTTTTTGTTTCACTTCTGCCGCTGCGGATTGCAAATGGTCTGTGGACCTAGGTCTGTGTGTTTTGGAGAGATTGGTACCACTGGAGGGGTCCTACACCTAGAGCTGTAAACTTCATGGTACTGGTCTGGTTTCCATATCCCTCTCCACCATTACTGAGAACTGCTCACGCCAACTTAATATGATTTAGTCCCAACACAGTTGAACCCTAGGTACAGTTCACACCTGTCCATAAAACTCTTCACTTCTATCTGATCAGCACTGCCTAGTTTTGACGTCTTGATCTGAGTTGGTGTGTTAGAGCTGGACAGGATCTATATATGATGAATGGGCTGTCAATCACAAGGTAGCCACCGCGCCCTGACCCCCAGAGCATTGTCTATTTTTAAACTTTCCGTTGTTAATGAATTATCAGGGAAAAAACCACTAAAATCATCCTCAACAAGCATCGCAGTTTTAAACTGCTGTGAAATTGTTGTTGTTGGTCCTCCTGCAGCTCCCTCCGTCAGCTTCAGAACCTCACCGCAGGAGGAAGGCCGGAGGAGCGGAGCTAACCTTGTCACTTATGTTTCACAGAACGGTTTACCCTGGTATCTCTCTCTCTCTCTTTCCCCCCCAACTGGTAGAGGCAGATGACCACCCACCTAGAGCCGAAGGGTCTGTCCTAGGTTTCTGCCTGGTAAAACTTCTGGTTTTATAGTGGGGTATATAGGGTATTAACTTACAGGTAGGGTATATAGTGGGGTATATAGGGCATTAACTTACAGGTAGGGTTTATAGTTGGGTATAAAGGGTATTAACTTACAGGTAGGGTATATAGTGGGGTATATAGGGCATTAACTTACAGGTAGGATTTATAGTTAGGTATAAAGGGTATTAACTTACAGGTAGGGTATACAGGGAGGTTCCACCTCAGCCAGAGCAGCTCTGTAGGCTCTGAAAGATGACGAGCTGTCAATCAAAGAGCTGTACTCCTCCAGAGCCTAAAAACATACAACACACTTTAAAACCTGTGACTCATTAACATATTAATTAAAGAGTATTGATTAATTATTACGACACAGACCTCAGCTGTGCTCCTCTGCCAGTCCAGACGCCGCAGGGGGGCGGAGTCCAGCGCTGACAGGATGGACAGGTACGAATTAAAGTTGTTCAGTTTGCGCAGGTGCTGCAGGGACACACAGGAAGTTACTGACAGGTACAGTTATACACACCTACAAATGTTAGTGAGCTATGATGCTAATATCCTCTAATAACAGTGACTGCAGTGAACCGTTACCTGTTGCACACCTGAGTTAAAGCTGCTTTCATTGTACAGACACTCACTTACTAACTGCTGTTTACCTTCATGACCTTCAGGAACTTCAGCAGCAGTTTCTCTCTGTCCTGAGGTTTGTCCTGAAGAATGATGACAGAACGAACCCTGAAACACACAACCACACATTCATACATTCATATAGTCACACATTTATATAGTCACACATTCATACATTCACACATTCAAACATTCACACATTCAAACATTTATACATTCACACATTCATACATTCAAACATTCAAACATTCACACATTCAAACATTCAAAAATTCATACATTCACACATTCATACATTCATACATTCAAACATTCATACATTCAAACATTCACACATTAACACATTCATACATTCAAAAATTCATACATTCACACATTCACATTCATACATTCATACATGTGATTATTAAGGTGATGAAATAAAATGTGAGTTTTCATATTTAGGACCTCAGTGCTGATGAAGGGTCGAACGGCTTCGTCCAATTATTTCTGTACAACCAATAATCTGACGTTCACGCCCACCTCGCTCAGTGTTTGGTCAGCTGTGTGAAAGTGGGCGGGATCTATTTTTTCATTCATTACACAGAGAACGGTTTCACTTTGACTGAGGTCAAGACTATAAGTGTCTTCCAGGAGAGTCTGGACATGTGTCCGTTATCAGAGACGACAAAGACACCCAGAGGAAGACTTTACAGCTGAAACTCTATAGATCAGCTCATAATTATTAATAGTTAATTGATTGATCTGTAACAGAGTGCTGTGTCAGTGTTTACCAGAAGGAGACATTGTTGAAGTGTTGGGTGAACTGTGTCATGTTAGGACTCTTTTCCTCATTCTGCTCTTTAGACCACAGCAAGACCTCTGGAAGCTAGACAGGTGAGAGACAGGTGAGACAGACAGGTGAGACAGACAGCCCCTTGTTGCTCTGTCCTACAATAACAATAACTTTTTTCTCCTTTTTCCCAAGATGCTAGCTAACTTGCTAACTAACGAGTGATGTAAATTAGCTAGCTAGTTAGCTAGCGCCTTGCTAACATTAGGTAACTTAAGATGTGACTATATATGGAGCTTTTCAACATAGATTAGCCTAGCACATAGCATATTTAAGTACAGGAAAGGCGGAAGTTGACTGAGGTTCTACTTGTTGACTTGTGAAGGGTTCACTGAGAGAGAAAAACAAGTGAAAGATGAAAGTTAAAATTTGTACCTCAATCTTGTAGAAGAGCTCAGAGTCCAGCAGAGTCAACTGTTCAGCTAAATCGTGACTCCTGAAGTCCAGAAGAGTTCCTGGTCTGAAAGAAGACAAAAGAGGAGACGTGTTGATGTCTGAATGAATGAAAGAACTGTCAATCAGCAAGAGGTCAGTGGTCAGAGGTTACCTGGCAGCCACGCCCCTTGCTGCGAGTGGGCGGAGTGACTGAGGAGAGCCAATCAACTGCCACCTCTGCTCCATCTTGGACAGAATGTTGGAGCGCAGCTGGTGGGCGGGTCCCAACTCTCCACCAATCAGGAGGCTGAACACCAGGTCCATCAGCAGCAGCAGCAAATCAGAGTCCAGCTCTATTGCACTGCGCACACAAACACATTATTATTCACACCTGGCCAAAAGTATATGGACATCTGAGCACTCCCTTCTGATTGGTTTAGATGTGTGTATCTCACCATAGCTCGTCAACCACTCTGACCAGCAGGTGTAAAGTCTTCTTGGCAGCTGTCAGGTCTGCAGGATCTCGTCCTTCACACAGTTTTCTGTACGTGATGATGGTTAAAGACTCACAACAAACTCAATCTGGACTGAAACTGTATCCACAGAACACCTGGACGAACTGATCCTTCCAACAGGTTACAAAAAATAGGTGAGAAAAAGAAAATCTGCAACATAAAGTATCATATCGTCTGCATATAAACACACTTTCTGAAATTTTTCTGGTCTGTGATCTTCTGTCAGTCTTTCTTCTCTGTAACCGAACTGAGAACTGATCACTGGTGCCACATTTCATCCATTAATGAGATTCTGTGTGTGTTCCTGTTGGATTCAGATCTACAGTAATCTGTAATCTGTGTCAGTGGTTTAAATCTTAATCTGTATTGTGCACACAGTGTGGAAATAATGTCCTGATACAGTTTGATACCAGTTTCTGTCTCAGAGGATATCTATGCTGCAGTTTGGTGATGACATCATCCGGGCAGATGAAGCTCCGGTAGGTCGAGAGGAAGGCCTCGCGGTACATACCCTGTTCTGCACACACACACATTTTATTGTTTATTGTTACATCCATGTAGAGACCAACCATCAACAGGCTAACAGGTCCCAGTAAAGTTCCACTGTGGATCCTATGGATTACATTAAGATTACATTACATACGCTTGTGAATGCAAGATAATGACGTTGTTGTGGCTGCAACTTAGTTATCTTAAAACTAAAATGTATTATCTGAAACCCACAAGTCTTAATCTTGTATCCGGTGGGAATCATATCGAGCACAATTGGAAGTGAAGGATGAGGACTTACCGTTGACGCTGTCATTCTCTGTTGCGTAGACCAACAGGATCTCAGGAGACGCTGCTTTCACGTCCGGACCGTCCTCCTCCTGAGACAGGCAGAGGTCATTGAGGAGACTGAATGAACAGTATTTAGCAGACAGGTCAGAGGTCAGGACTGTACCTCAGGTTTCATTGTGATTCTGTAGAGAATCTCCTGCTGGTTGGTCAGTAACACCTCCTCCTGCTCCTCCAGCTGCTCCCTGCTCCTCTGGCCATGCTCTGCCTCCTGCTGGAGATTCTGGGAACTGCAGACCAGAGCACCGTCACTGAGTCTGTGTTTGTGTATACAGGTGTGTGTTGATGTGTGTGTCTTTGTGTGTGTGTCACCTTTCTGTGGTCTGGTTCTCTTCATACTGACTGTCGGGTTCGACTGAATCCTGATGAGGACAAAACCAAAGATCAACAACTATAAAGTCTCAAACCCAAAAGTTAGTATCTGGAACAAATAAATGAGTCAATAAGTAATTAATAAGTTAGTCTCTTTTTCCAGTTTCCAGCTGACCTTTATGGAAATATCTGTGGAGTGTGAACAATCAATTAATTAATCAATTAATAAATCTGTAGAAACCTCAGGTCTTTACCTGTAGTCTCTTCTTCGGTGGTAGAATCGGAACAGGAGACAGCTCAGGTGAGGGGGCGGAGTCTGATGTGTGTGAGTCCAGGTTTGTTTCCAGGTGTGTTTCCAGGAGTGTGTGTGTGAGCTGGTAGGTGGTCTCGACCTCTCGCTGCCTGTTGCTGTACCGCTGACTGGAGGTCAAAGGTCGCGTGTAGAACGAAGCTGCTGACTGATCGCTGTACGACGAACAGTACTGGAGGTACTGTTGAACTGAACGCAGACAGACAGGTGGAGAGAGAGAGAGTTACCTCACCTGTTCTTTGAACTTTGAACTTTGAGGAATGTGTTATTCCTTATTCCTATTAGAATAAACTGCACACAGAGAGAAACTGCTAGCCTATCTTAGCACAAAGCCTGTTTTTACTCACTGTGCCTTTTCTTCTCGATCCCAGATTTTATCGTCCCTTAATGACATGTTTCTGTATTTACGATAATTGATTAATTTCATCAGTCTTGCAGCTTCGATAGATATACTGCCGCTATCATCTGCATAGCAATGGAATAATGGAATGATTCCTCATAATGTGCCTAAAGAGCACTTATTTATAAAGTAATAGTATTGCGTCAAGTACAGACCTGTGCATCCCTGGATTAACTTAGTTTTTATTGGAAATTCATCGTACCCCCATGCTACAAACTGCCTTGAACAATCCCCTGATAAATAGACTTAACCAGCTTAGTGCGGCGTTCCCTTTAATTGCCCAATTTTTGTGCTCATCTCTGCTAAAGAATTTATTTCGGTCAATGGTGTCAATGCAGCCACTTAGATCCTATAATACAAACGCTACAGAGACAAGTCCATGTCAGAAGCAACTAAAACGGTCATTACTAACTTTAACCAGAGCGCCTCTCTGTATTTATACAGTAATATATCATAAATACTTATAACTATTTATCATGTTTTATGCTAATTTTTTTTTTTTGGTGTTTTATTTTGAAGCCCCAGAACTGCTGTAGTATAAGAGCTTTTATTTTTAGAAATGTTCAGTCTGGCACTGATGCTAACTCATTGCATCATTAGCCCAATCTTAATCAGCCCCTAAATTGGGGCAATTCATTAAGAGCTTGTTTTAGGAGTTAAAACTAAATGCCTACTCTTACTTCTATCACAGCTACTTTACATAAATGTACTTATCTTACACTTACTGGTGTGTTTGTGTGGTGTCGTGTGTTACAGGAGGATGATGTTTGAAGGCTTGCTCTTCTCTTCTCAACTCTCCCTCTGACAACACACACTGTTTGCGTAACACACACACCCAACCACACAACACACACTTTAAAAAAAGGCTCACCACACGACCTTTCCAGTCAGGCGCCAGGGTGTGCTCATCCTCCTTCGTTGACGAAACAGAGCTTGTGCTTTGCTTCCCCTCCTGCCTGCGCTGACTCACTGCCTGCCTCCTGCGGACAAACCTCACACTGAAATGCCCATTTTATTATTATATTATAACCATAATCAAAACTCTTATCACAGGACCATCTTAGTCTCTGCGGGACAGCCCGGTGCCTAGTGATTTATTCCTTCTAATATTAATAACTCATTTAATGATAAATCATTTTAATTTTATTTTATATATTGTTACAATTCAATAATTCTTATTCAATATAGCTTAAAATATCGTCTACATTATTATATATTAATCGTTTTATATATTCCATGTCATTTACTTTTTTACATTAAAAGATTAATCCCTATATGCTATTTATTTGTTTTCTTAACTTTATCTATAAATTATAATACTTTCTCTATTAATATAATTAATAGCCATCCACAACCTTTCCCCTTCCATTATCCTGCTCCGATACTCCTCCACATTGCCACCCCTTCCGTTCCCTCAGGATCTGCCTCCTCTGTTCCCCCCTCCTCTGTCCCTCCGCCCCGCCTCGTCACCATGGCGGGGGAGCCCACGGCTTTCGTTGCTCTGCCCCCCCCGACTCTGGACTCACTCCCACCGGACCTCAGGAACCTGGACTCTCTCCACTCTTCAAATCAAGACTAAAAACTCACCTATTCAGATTGCCAATACCGCCACTTAACTGCTCCGTTACATTGCCTTTTCTTTCTCTTTGTTCTCTTTCCTGCTTTTTTTTTTATATTTGTACGGTGTCCTTGAGCTGCCCAGAGAGGCGCCCTTTAAATAAAATGTTATTATTTATTATTCCCATTTAATTCTATCCCCTTTTATTCAACTCCTTTTTTTTTTTTTTTTCTTTCTTTTTTTTTTTTTTTTCTTTTTTTCTCTCTCAGCAGGAGCGATCCAGACTACGACTTCCATTCCACCCGACTGCTCCTCTCGAGCCCTCCCTCCTCTTCCTCACCCCTCTCTCACTGCCTCCCGCCCTGCCGAGAAGAGACGCCGCAGCCGTTGCAGCGTGACTTCTGTCTCTGCTCTTTCTCTCTCTCGTCTGTCTTCTTCTCTCTCTCAGCTCTGTCCTGTCTGACTGTCTGCTGTTCTGAACCACACCGGGGCAACAAACTCTGAGGCCTCCTCGTTTTTGGATTTGACCCCCCGCCCCTCCAGAGGTTAGGCCCCGGGCGCCCGGCTACGATGACCTCTCCGCGCTCTCATTTCGGGTCCTTTGGACGAGGCCGCTGGGGGCCTCCCTCTCTCCCCCAGCAACGGGCCAACGCCCCCCTCCCG
>NW_023339718.1:5671479-5677926 GCF_004916995.1 Morone saxatilis
TGTGTGTGTACCTTGTGTTGCAGTGTGTGTGTGTGTGTGTGTGTGTGTGTGTGTACCTTGTGTTGCAGTGTGTGTGTGTGTACCTTGTGTTGCAGTGTGTGTTCCTGCAGGTTCAGGTCAGGTGGTTTGAGTCTCTGTGACGTTTGTTTGATTCGTTCAGAGCGTTTGACCCGTGGGTGGAGCTTATCCTTCAGCTTCATTGTCAGAGACACAAACTGGGAGGCTGGAGAGGAAGTTCATCATCATCATCATCATCATCATCATCAAAAACTACAAAATAAAAGCATCTGTTGCAATAATAATACATTCTGAAGTAAAGGAAGGAAGTGAATGTTGTTAGCCTGTGGTGGCTAACAGTTAGCATGTGACAGAGGGAGGAGGAGAGGAGCTTACCTGTCTTGCTATCAGCCCGGGAGGACATGTCTGCAGGTGGTCAGACAGACAGACAGCTGGTAGAGTACAAGTCAGATCAGAGCGACAGTTGAATCTTCATATTATCTATCTGTCTCTCTCTCTTCTTCCTGTCTCTCTCTCTTTATATATTTCTACCGTCTCACTCTTCGTCCTGCAGCTCTCTGCCTCTGTCTGTGTTTCGGTCTCTCTTCCTTCCTCCTTCTCTTCTTCCTCTTTCTGTCTGTTGAACTGAACTCAGCATGTCAGCGAGGAGGAGGAGGAAGAGGAGGAAGGATGCTGCTGCAGGTTGGAAATAGACATCAGTCAGTGTGTCATCCTGCAGCACCACCTGCTGGCCGGAGGCAGACAGCACACGTCTGTCTGGACTGATGTCCGTCAGAATAAAGCTCCATGAATCCATGAAAAGAGAATAATCATGTTTTTAAAGTTCCTCCAGTCATTAATCTGTTTATCAGAATATTAACTTAGTGTCACAAAGTCATTATTTTTGTGGTGTTAGCTGGATAATGTTAGCTTGCTCGCTAACACAGATGAACTGTTAGCTAGAATCTTAAAAAGAAGTTATTTAGTTTTTGGTGTTTTGGACCTTTTTTATTGTTCTTGTTTTATTTTGTGTGTGTCTGTTTCCATTGTAGAATCACTCAGTTTTATATTATTTTTTTGGGGGTGCCTTTTCATGGCTTTATTGGATAGGACAGCTGTAGAGAGAGAGGGGACGACACGCAGCAAAGGGCCGCAGGTCGGATTCGAACCCCCGCTGCAGCAACTCCGTATGTGGGTCGCCAGCTCTACTGACTGAGCTAACCAGGCGCCTCTCAGTTTTATATTTAGCTTGATTTGTATTTTACCGTTGTATTGATACTGTGTGAGTTGTTTTTGTGTTGACCGCAGGAAGACTAGCGACCACTTTGTGGAAGCTAATGTGGATCCAATTTAACAATAAAGAATAAAACTTAGCTTCATCCAGGTTGCCGTTTGCAGGTTACTGTGTCGGTTGGTGTTGTGGGGCGACCAGCGCCGGATAACTTTATTAGCCAGCTAGTTAGTAGCATGGAGCCAAATGAAATAATAGGAACATTGCAGATAGTAATGTTATTCTAAATATGATTGTCAGTTATTTTACAGCATTCAGTGCTGACAGTTTGTCACTGTTGGCTGACGCCCAGGATGCAGTTCACTGAACAACCACTGGTGGCGCTGTTAGCTACAGTTTAATGAATGTTACAGAATAATAAAACCTTTTTATATATTTATGTTGACATTATTAAAATGAGTAAATGAGTCAGAAACAATAACTGAACTCTCGTCATCTTCATTCACACAAACTTTATTCATCAACACGTCTCTGTTGGCCCTGATCACATGACACTAAGGTACACAACAAAAGTACACACATACACACACTGTAACACACACATACACACACTCACACACACACATACACTACAGTCTGGGCCGCTGCATATTTCAGTGTTTAGATCTATATATATGCTCCTCACATATATATGGTACATTACTATCTTCATATATTCTGTAAACATTAATATTAATACCATACAGTGAACTATCCACGATCACAGGTGTGTGTGTGGGAGGCCGAGCTGCGTTCAACGCGCTGCTGCAGAGTAACAACATTAAATCATTAAAGCACATTCAAAACCATATAACTTTAAATCCATGCTGACATTAATCTCACACAGACGCTCTGCTAACACAGTGAAACAGGTGTTATTGAACGCAGCTCGGAGCTCAACTAACTCAACAGAATCACCACGACATGATACACGTACACAGAATAAATAGATCAGCAGTTAGAGTTCAGGTTCCTTCAGTCTGTCGTCCAGTGGAGCGTTAACACTGGATCCATTCATCTACTCATCATTAACAGGATTATAAATTAACATTCATACAATATTTCAATAAAGACATCAGAGGAATGAATACATTTCTACAGCTTGTGTTAATATTTTATAATGTTGCAACACTTTATTTTACATTTCCTGATCATTTCCTGGTGAATTTCCTGGAAAAAGTTCTGTGATTGTGGACTAAATACTAAAGTAATTAATTCCAGATGAAACAGAGACACGGTTCAGTTGGTACATTCCCAATCAATTTGATTTATCAAGTAAATCCAATTGACATTCTTTTCAGAAAACTCACACAAAAACTTTTGGTAAATGCCCCAAAAAATGAAGTATGAATAGAAGGTTGTTGTTGGCTGTTTGCTGCTAACTGGTTTCACAACCAGGAACCAACTGGAACCACTTGACTCCGGCTGGAACCAGTTAGAACCAATTACAACCAGTAGAGGCCAGCTGGAAATAGTTGGAGCCAGTGGGAGCAAGTTGGAACCAGTCAGAACCATACAGAACCAGTACCAAGCAGCTAAAATAAACTGGAACCACCTGAGCCCAGCTGGAACAAGTTAGAACCAAATCAGAACCAGCTAAAACCCTTTAGAACCAGCTGGGATGGGTTAAAACCAATGCTAACATTTCCTTAACAGGATGACAGCTAACATCAATAATGTCACTTTAACAAGAACCGCAGATAATAAATAAATCATTAAATAGATCAATAAATAATGAGTAAACTTTACACTGTAAAGAAACATTTCATCATAAATAAGAACTTCAGCTTCATGAAGAAAAATAAACTTGTTTTGTTTCAGGAGGTGATGCAGCTATCCAACTGGTGCTAACAGTGCTAGCTGAAATCCAGAGAGGAGGGAGAGGTCTTCACTTCAACACCATCTCTGTCTACAGTACGTCATAATGTGAGTGTGAGGACACAGGCAGACAGCTGTCTCACTCTCCTAGGCAGACAGACAGCTGGACGACAGACACTCAATATTGCAATAGCTGATCATTTGCTATAATGTGCTGATAATCAATATCATTATTATTATTAATAAGGTTCACAGTAACACAGCATCAGCAGACACACAAACACTCGGTTCAGTTAACCTTCGATAGACGACTGGGGGCTCTCTCCGTGGGCGGGGCTACCTTTACTGGGACGACTGGGAAAAACAACAAACATGAAGAAAGAGAAAACACAAAAGGACAACTGTGAAACAACAGAGACAAGCAGGAGGGTTCGAGGGTCAAAGGTCACGGCAATCAATGAACAATTCTCTGTTTGTTTCTATTCGAATAAGTAGAAACCAACAGATATGTGAACCCAGTACCCAATGGTATAACCCATTTGGAAACAAGTAGAGGGAACCTTCTGGAACCACTGGGATGTAACCAGGAGTCTGTTGGAAACAGCTGGACCTACTTGGACCAGTGGAAACCAGTCCGAATTTCCTTGATCCAGCTGGAACAAGCTGAGGCTTGTTGGGACAAGAAAGAACCAACTGGAAGTGGTCAGAACTGGTTGGAATCAGTTAGAACCAACTGGAACAAGTTGGGACCAGTAGAAACCAACTGGAACAAGTTGGGACCAGTAGAAACCAGCTGGAACCAGCAGACACAAGTGTCCAGTAACCCATGGTATAACCCAACTGGAACCAATTAGGAAGATATTGGAATAAGCTATCGGAATAAGTAGAAACCTTTTGGAACCAAGTGGAACCAGTAGCAACCAGCTGGAACCTAATGATACCAGTATAAACCAACATTTGCTTGATCCAGCTGGAACAAGCTGAGGCTTGTTGGGACAAGAAAGAACCGAGTGGACCAGTTTGAACCCACTGAAATCAGCTGGCATTAAGGCTGTCAACAATATAGCTGAAAGGAGCCAATAATCAACTACAACACAGAGTGAACAATCTAAACAGTTCTGTTAATTCAACAGAACCATAACAGGAGCTACACACTGCGGGCTGATAGCTACAGCAGCTAACGAGTTAGCTTCAAATTCAAGCCTCGCATTCAAACCTAAAATAAAACTACATTTATTCTGTTAACAGTAAAGGAGTCAGAGAAAGATATGGGAAAGATTGCTAACTGCTAAGCTAAAGTGATGTAGCTATCAGAACTGAATAGTGTGTAAATATGTTTAAATGAATGGTGGACGCTACAACAACATCGCAGCAGAGAGGGTCAAGAACTTTATGATATATATCGGTTTACGCCCGCAGCGCCCGACCCGATCACGCAGTCTCTAAATCCGAATATCCGAACATTTTAGCTTCATTTGTGTACAGTGGGGGGGAAGTGGAGACGGCGGCCATCTTTATATGTGGATGGTTGGAACCTGTTGGACCCGTCCTAAACCAGTAGAACCAGATGGAACCAGATGGAACCAGGTGGAACCAGGTGGAACCAGTAGGAACCAGGTCGAACCAGTAGGAACCAGGTGAGAACCAGTGGAACCAGGTGGAACCAGTAGGATCTGGTTCTGATGTGTGTTTGTGCTCCTCATTGTGTTTATTGTGTGTGTCAGAGGGAGGACTCAGAGTCCGGTCTGGAGGGTCGGGATGGAGATGCAGGAGCCCTCCGACTGGATACAGACAGACAGACAGACAGACAGACAGACAGTCAGTCAGTAACAGGTCGATGGAGCTGTCAGTCACACACCTAATTATATGATGCTTTGGGAGAGGGGGTGGGGTCACATGGCGAGGACAGGTGATCTGATTGGACGAAGAGACACACACAGAGTTGGTGAGAGACAGTGACACACAGACAGCTGACGTACCATTGGTGAACTCCTCACTGGTCACTGATAGAGATTCTGAAAGAATAACCATATATGGTCAATATGAGGGGGCGGGGCTACCTGCTCTGACACTGACACACCTGAGAGCTACCTGTTTCTACGGTACTGTTAGAACAGGATCACACAAACAGACAGGTAGAGAGACAGACAGGTAGACAGACAGACAGGTAGACAGACAGACAGGTAGACAGACAGGTAGACAGACAGACAGACAGACAGGTAGACAGGTAGACAGACAGGCAGACAGGGAGACAGGTAGACAGGTAGACAGACATGGCTCCAGGTGGATGTGGATGGTGACAGTGTGTTAAATACTGACAGAAAACTGATGGAGCTATGCACAGTTTCCCTCTGCTTCCATTGTGTGTGCTAAGCTAGGCTAAACATGGATCCTTAACTGTTGTTTTTAAGGTTGGAGGAGTGATGAAGAGTGAAGATGAAGAGAATGAACTGAGGGAGGAAGAGAGGAAGAAAGAGAGCGGTCTTTCTTCTTCATGTCCGTGCAGGTTGTTTGTGGATCACTGCTTCGTTCTAAAGCACCAACAAAGAAGAAACTCTGAACCACTAAAAAACGCTGTGATCAAACAGTGTGTGGTACCTGGGGACTCCTGGGGGGGGCGCTCTGTTGGGTCGGGAGGGGACAGAGGGCAGGGGTCCAGGGTCAGGTGACACTGCTGGACGAGACGGAGGTCCAGGAGCCGCGCGACCGCCCGGACGAGGAGGTCCTGGAGGGGCCCGACGCTGGGGGGTCGGACTAGACATGGGGGACCTACAGAGACCGGCAGAGACCAGCGGGGTGTCTCAATGATGCAGATCATACTCACTGTATCCGTGGAGACAGCTGAGTGGTTACTAGGTTACCTGCGTCCTGAAGGCATCCCTGTCACCTGTAGCCAGGAGTCGTCCACTGGGGGAGGCATCGTCGTGGTGATGGTGGACGTGCTGATGTCACCGATGATGTGGAGGCCTTCGCGCAGAGCGTGGTACATCCTCAACATCTCATCACGGTGCTGGGCCTGAGAGACAGACAGAGAGAGGGTGAGACAGGCAGAGAGAGAGAGGGAGAGTCTTCAGGTGTCTGTCTGTCTGTGTGTCTCACCTGTTCCTGGGACTCTACCTGTCTGTCTGTCTGTCGTCTGTGTGTCTCACCTTGTTCCTGGGACTCTTACCTGTCTCGTCTGTCTTGTCTGTCTGTCTGTCTGTGTGTCTCACCTGTTCCTGGGACTCTTCCATCAGGGTGTTTTGGTCTCCGCAGGAGTAAAGTTGAGCCAGCAGTTCAGCGTGGATGAACTCCTTCGTCTGAGGAGGAGAGAGGTCACATGACTCATTACATCACTTCCTGTGTGTGTGTGTATCTGTGTG
>NW_023339718.1:5678008-5678222 GCF_004916995.1 Morone saxatilis
GTGTGTGTGTGTGTGTGCCGTACGTTGTTGACCATCAGGTGCATGATAGTTTTGGGGATCAGGTCTCTGACGGTGCGGTGGATGATGGACAGGTACGAGTCCACCAGGTTCCTGACGATCTCCACCTGTCGCTCCAGCTGAGGGTCCAGACTGTGAATGTGTCCGTCTCCGCTCGTCTCCTCCACCTCCGCCTGTGACAACAACAACAACAACA
>NW_023339718.1:5678293-5679274 GCF_004916995.1 Morone saxatilis
ATAATCTATAATCTATAATCTATACAATGTATATTATAGAACTCACCTTCTCTTTATCCTGCAGGAGGACGAGAGCCAGAAATAAAATATATTAATGCTTTCAGATAATATAATGTTACATTACAGAGTAATTACTGATAAACAGTAATAACACAGTAATAATTCAGTAATAATACAGTAATAATGCAGTAATAATACAGTAATAACGCTGTAATAACACAGTAATAAAAATAGTAGTAATAAAGTTGTACCACGGTGCGTTCAGGGTACACTCCAGCTCGTAGGAAAGAAGCCTTCCAGCTGTCAACCTCCTCCTGAGACTCACTGGCTAACTCCAGCTGACGATAGTCTTTGTACACATTCCTGAAATATTTTGATTTTATTGAACAATGAATCTGGAGAAACATTTCTGATACACACACACACACATATTATTCTCTGATTTTAAACCATAAAGTCTTTGACCTTTGACCTTCAGCACACACACACACACACACACTTACCTGTGTTCGGTGTTGAACAGGGCAAAGATGTGTTTGCTGGACATGAAGCTCTTCTCAATGTCTTTGAGTTTCAGGTTGTCCACAGGTAGCATGTACTTCTTCTCCTTCTCCTGCAGGGGGCGACAGCAACAACAACAACAACAATGAACATAACAACAATAACAGTAAACTGCAACATTACCAACCCCCATGACGTTAGCTGTTAGCGCTAGCAAATGTGCTCGGGGTTCTGCGTCCTGATTGGCTCCGTACATGCTGCTTGATCTGAGCATGTGCAAAGAAAATAAGATGTTTTACTTCCTCTTAATTCAGGGTGTGTGTGTGTGTGTGTGTTACACTGTGTGTGTGTGTGTGTGTGTTACACTGTGTGTGTGTGTGTGTGTGTGTTACCTCGTCGTCTTTGTACCAGGACAAGGTCTCAGCAGTCAGAACGAACCAGTACTCTTTAGCTCCGCCCTTCATGATGCTGATGTTGTTG
>NW_023339718.1:5679374-5684749 GCF_004916995.1 Morone saxatilis
CATGAATTATCACAAGATCACAATTACAAATGGTAAAGCATCTATAAAGAAAGAATATCATCACATTATATTTGATGTATATTCAAGCGCCGGCTGGAGGAATACAGACGAGCAGACTGAGGAGACTGCAAGGACGCTAGAAGACCATACAGATGAACATGCATCATTCAGCTAGATCCAATACCTGTCTGTCTGCTCTCTGTAGACCTGTCTTCTGTGTATCAGTATACAAAGTTAACTAACCCTGTGACCATGCTGACGTCTGTGCAGGTTGATGGCGGTGGAGAGGACTGAAGAAGGATCATTGACATTGGAGGCGGTGGTCGACTCAAACAGAAGATCTAGAGGCCAGTACGCTGACCCCCCCTCATGTCTAGCTGCTCTCGTCTAGCAGGTCAGGGGGTACTGGCCAGCCAGTAATAATAAATACAATAATACAAGGTTTCAGATATTTATATAAATGTTATGTCAATGGAATATAATATAATCGAATATTTAGTAGACGTAGCTAGAACTGCTGATGAAAGGTTTATATTCGAACAACTTATTCGCTGTCTTGCTCTCATCTCTGTCTCATCTCTGTCTGTCTGTCTGTCTGTCCTGTCTCTGCTGTCGTCTCTCTCTCTTGTCTTCTCTCTCTGTCTGTCTGTCTGTCTTCTGTCGTCTCTCTCTCTCTCTCTGTCTGTCTCTCTCTCTGTCTCTCTCTCTCTTCTCTGTCTGTCCTTTGTCTCTTCTGTTCTCTCTCTCTGTCTGTCTCTTCTGTCTGGTCTGCTCTCTCTGTCTCTCTGTCTGTCTGTCTCTTCTGTCTGTCTCTCTCTCTGTCTGTCTGTCTCTGTCTTGTCTCTCTGTCTGTCTCTTCTGTCTGTCTCTCTCTTCTCTGTCTGTCTGTCTCTGTCTGTCTCTCTGTCTGTCCTCTTTTGTCTGTCTCTCTGTCTGTCTCTCTGTCTGTTGTCTCTCTCTCCTCTCTCTGTCTCTCTCTCTGTCTGTTCTCTCTCTCTGTCTTCCTCTCTGTCTGGTTTCTCTCTCTGTCTGTCTCTCTGTCTGTCTCTCTTCTCTCCCCTGTGCTCTCTCTCTGTCTGTCCTCTCTGTCTCTCTGTCTTCTCTCTCTGCTCTGTCTCTCTCTGTCTGTCTCTCTCTCAGCTCTCTCTCTGTGTCTGTCTCTCAGAGAAGAGGATTGACGAGTCTCACCCGCTAACAGTTCCTGATGGCGGCGCTGACTAAACTGAAGGAGGGGTACGCTGTTGACATCACAGAGGACGGGCTGTCTCCTAGCAACACGTAGTCTCTGCAGATCACCGAGAAGCGGAGAGTTTCGGAACTACGGCAACTGCTGAAGCTCTGATTGGCTCTAACGGAAGGCAGGGGGAGGCTTATCGGATGATGTGTGGGCAACAGAAGGCGGGGCTACATGTTAGACACGCCGCTAAAGTATCAATCAATGCTGTTACCACGACTGTCATCACTGTCACCGTCGCTACAGATGGATCTGACTCCAGGCTCTGTTGCTCAGGTTACCTTCAGTTTGCTGTTTTTGTTTTTGGCATGTTTCTTTTTTCAATATTATTACAAAGTCTGACACCTATCACTTGGTTTTTTCTTTTGGTACTTCTGTTGAGAGCAGACCCGCCAACAACCCCAGACTGCACGTCTTTATGCTAATTGGACCACTCTGCTTGTATATGGCATCTGTCGATTGACAACTAGCAGTCACATAATGACTGTCTTAATGGACAAAGACTGTCTTATATATGGCTCTGTCTTATGGGCAAACCTGTCTTATAATAAGTGGCTATGGTCTGTAATGGACAAACCTGTCTATATACTGGCTCTGTCTTTATGGACAAACGACTGTCTATATATGGCTGCTGGTCTTATGGAGCAAACGCTGTCTATAATAGGTGGCTCTGGTCTTTATGGACAACCCTGTCTTATATATGACTTCTGGTATTATGACAACCCTGTATATACTGGCTCCTGGTCTTATGGCAAACCTGTCTTAGGTATACGTGGCTCTGCTCTTTTATGGGCAAACTGTCTATATATAGGTGGCTCTGGTCTTAATGGACAAACTCTACAGCTTTGTTGTAACTCTGACTGTATATAGCTCTGGTGTGACCAGAGCAACCGTGGCTGTATATGGCTCTGGTGTTTAGCAGTTTCTGTTTAGATGAAAAACTTTATTGAGAGACGACACGTGGACAGTTTGTCCGATGGAATATATTCATAACTCTTTATGTCTTAAAGGGACAGTCCAACTCTTTAGTCTCAGTCCAGTACACAGAGAGGGTTAGCCTAGCTTAGCACAAAGACTGAAAGCGGGGGGGAACTGTTAGCATAGCTCCATCAGAGCAACCTTTGTCTGACTGTGTTGAGCGTTGGGCCGCTCCGGGCTTCCGTAGAGGTGGATGTGACATTAGTTTGTGTTGTTTCAGAGAATTCTACTGATTTTAATGTAAACTTCAGATTTTATTGTAAAACTTTAAATTGTGATGATCAGTTTGTACACACACACACACACACACACACTCTCTGTGTCTGTATTTAAACTCTTTCTGTTGTTATTTATCAACATCAGTATTTATAAACAGATGCTCCAATAAACTATTCCACTATCAGACTGTTGCCATGGCGATGAGTCACACACACAGTCTGACAGTAACTGGTTTTATTAATGAGAACACAGCACGCAAACACAGGAAGTGATGTCACTGGTCGGTGGTCCAGTACTCGTGGTTCCAGCCCAGGAACCAGCCGGTGAAGGTCGGCGGTTCGAATCCCTGTTTGACGGTGACGGTGGGGGTCCGAGGGTCTCTGTCCGCCGGGTCGCTCTCAATGTACCTGACAGCTGCACACACGCAGGTAGCTGTTAGCATCTTGCTAGCACAGCGAGGACAAGCTAACCTCAGGGGTCACCTGCCGATCAATAATTATCTGATCACACCTGTCTGTCTGTCAGTAACTTCCTGTCTATCTCACCTGATGATGCTGCCTCCATCTTCTCGTCCTCGTGAGCCTCGTTTCCGATCCAAACAAACACCTGAAGGAGGACACAGGAAGTGAGGACATAAAGAGGATGGGGGGGGGTGTTGTTACCATGGTGATGGCAGAAGACAAACCTGGTCCCAGGTATCCAAGATCATGACATCATCAGGAGCGAGGTCATCCTGAGTCAGCTCACCTGGAACTTCGTCCATCTGAACACAAACACAGTTTATGAACTGATTGATTTACAATTAAATCATTTACAAAACAGCTGACCACTTATTTACCTATAAAACACCCAGAAACCACCTGTGACACCTGGCAACCGCTAGTGCAACTACATAGTAAGTCGTTAGCATGAAGCTAATGTTAGCTAACTAGCATACGTGAACCTCCTGGAACCTGATGGTCATGTGACCAGACTGACCAGGAAGTTTCCAGTTTTGTTGGAGCAGGCGAACAGACGAGGAGGATGAGCCTCCATCTTGTTCTTCAGCCGGGGGGTACGACAGTAGTCCTCCTGCCCCCCCAACGCTTCCCAGAATGCATCTGTAACCACACACATACACTGAGGGTTAAAGGTCTGGGTCATCGTGGACCCACAGACTCCTCTGTCACCCCGCCCCCCTTACCTTCCTCCTGCCCCTCCTCCAGTGCAGTGGGGGTCACCTGCAGGAGTCCAGCCAGGTGCTCCGCCCCCCGGACTTCAGCTGAGCTGCTGCTCCTCCCTCTCCACATCCAGGACCCAGAGGACGAGACCAGGAGGAAGACATCACTGGAGTTCAGACTGGAGGAGGCCGGATCCACCTGAGGAAGACCACAGGAGTCAGGGATTGAACTGGTCAAACTGGGTTTACACTGGGACCAGATCTTGCAGTCTGATGGCAAATAAGTCTGGTTCTGTTTCCTGTCTCACCTCCACAGCTCTGGAGTCCCCAGCTGGATTGGCTCGGATCTGGAACAGGCGAGTGTCTGCTGGCTCTGATTGGCCACCTTCTCTGGAAGTCCCGCCTTTGTAGACCACCATTGGTTGGCCTCCAAACAGGCTCATGAGGTGGGCCGGCTCTTTGCCCTGAACCACGCCCACCTGCAGACAGGAAGTGATGTGTTGAGGGTGAATTCAGTGTGTGGGTGTGTCAGAGAGAACTGGTCCCAGTGCTCCCAGTACCTGTACTGCACCTCCTCCCAGTTCATCATCCAGCTGGACCGCCAAGATCGCAGACGCTCCCACCTCATCCTGGCTAGACTCCGCCCCCTGCCTGCAGACAGAGAGAGAGCCGCAGTGACAGGAAGCTGACACCAGAGGGAGCCCTCCGTACCAACAAACTGATCAATATTCTGATCGATATTCACAGGAAATAATCAAATCTCTTCCACAAACTTCCTGCAGTCGTTGATTTCACTGTTTGGTGCATTGGACAGTTGATCAGCTGTTATTGATCAATAGAATATGAAATAAAGTTTATTGATGATAGAACCTAAATGAATGTTGATCTCTTTGTGCAGCAGAGATTTGATTCTTGTTGAATTCCAGATTTCACTTTTCTAAAATATTGTCAATTCGTTAAAAATCAAACTTGTTCCAGTGAGAATAAAATCTCCTGTAGTTTGGTGATGTATGGATCCATGTTTTGGGAGGGGGACTGCTGTGATTGGTGACTTATCAGGAAACAAGGTTGTACAGAATTCACAGTGATTGGTTAAATTTGTTGAATTTGAACTGTTCACAACTTCCTGGTCCGGATGATTTATTCACTCTAAATTAATCTTTTCTAATTTCCAGCTCTTGTAATTAAGTCTCCAACTAAAGAAAGAACTGAGAGAAAAGTGGTTCTCTCCATAATACTCAAAACAAAAGCAGTAATTAAAACCAAAGGAGACGCTCTCTTTTAGACCAAAAACTAAATTCAGATACGTTTCAGCATCAAGCCTTTGTACATCTCCCTGTCGGTTCACTCTCCACACAAACCAGAGCTCTGATAGGTTTAACCTACACTCATCATAGGACTTCAGAATAAAAGCGTAAGAATAGCTGTTTACCTTACACAATAAGAGCGTGATATCTCACCATATGTAGATGATGTGACCCTGTCTGTTGTTGTGTCGGTACTGATACAGAATGATGTAACTGTCTCCTCCATAGAACTGACCAAAAACTGATGGATCCACTGGAACCTTGTCTGATCCTTCAATACGCCAGATCTACAGACAAGCAGACAGACAGACAGACAGAAGATATTTAGTTTGCAGTGGAGAAACTACATCTCCCATGATTCTGAAGTCCAGTTTAGACAAACAGTCTTAGATCGTTACAGGAACAGCTGCAGTGGTGTGAACTGTGAGTTACAGATACAAATGCTCAACTGTAGACTGTATACATATATACATATATA
>NW_023339718.1:5684849-5687182 GCF_004916995.1 Morone saxatilis
TGCTGACAGCTGCAGCCTGAAGTAACAAGCTGAACAGCCAATGGAATGAGAGTTTAGAGTGTAAGGGCTTGCTAACTCTCTGTTAGTGGAGCGTATAGAAAAAAGGGGCGGGGCTTTGGAAGAGTTGATTCATGTAAATAATGTCGTCAATGTGAACAGATTCTTCTTGATTTGAAATGTCAATAAAAATGAAAAGTGCAAAGAAACCATAAAGGGTTAATCAATAATGTTCCTCTGAAACAAACAAACAAACAAACAAACTGAACAGCTTGTGTGTGCTCATATTTCTATATTAATGCTCACAGGTACACAGTGTTTATATACTGTATGAAGAGCAGAAACAGCTTCACTCTATAATTCATCACATGTGAATGTTTGATGAGCCAGTACAGAAAAACACAGTGTGTGTTTGTGTGTGTGTGTGTGTGTGTGTGTGCGCTTCTTATTGGTTCGTCAATAATGTTAGCATATTAGATAGTTGTTATAGAAATAATGTAATTTTTTTCACTTTCTTCAAAACCTTTATTTCAAAGGTCATCAGTAACGTTAACATTAGCATTAGCATTATCACTACAATGACATAATAATTTTGAACATGCTAGAATAACTCGTTTATATGCAGACGATACATTCTTGTATGCCACTGAGGAAATCCCTTCAGGATAGTCTTCTTAAATCACATTTATTATTGTTTTGTTAAAGCTGCCGAGACTGAAGAGATGTGGTTTGGTCACCTTGAACATCGGCAGTAGAGGTGGAATGATCCTACAGCAGGTTGCGCTGTAAAAATACCTTCTCTCAACGTGTCACTATGTCATAGGTAAAATGTGGTGTTCTAGATAGAAATCTTTTACATCTGCCGCCAAATAACAGAAATAAATACTTAAGAGCTATAACTGCCTCCTGTGTTCAGCGAAGGCTCTGCATACTCACATAATTTGTCAAGAAGTACAAAATGCCTAATGGTCACTCTTTACACAAATCTGAGTAATCCTTTTTGTATCTCATACTTATGCCATGCTCCCTCCTAAAATGCTTTAGTGACTCTTGCCTTATGAAAGACAAAATAATGCAATAAGACACTTCCTCTTGTGCTGCAATGCATGTGTGTGGTATAGCAGAACCACACCAGTGTGAGTGTTCATTACTTCTTTGCAACCTGTCTTCATATAAACCAGGATCTGTCTTGTTTAACATTTGAGAATTTGTCCTCACTCCTCTTCCTTCTTTTTTTCTAACCACCATGAAAATATATATATATTTTTTTTTTACCGTAAAAGCAGGAAGTAAGCATATTTTCAGTGTTGACACATGGCCAGTGTCAGTGCAACACAGTTAAGTAGCATGTTTTTGCTGTGGTTTTCTGTCCCTTTTGTAGGGACGTACAAAAAGAAGACCCTGATTCTTACATCAGAGTCAAGGTCCCTAAATCTAACACATCCTTCAGTCTGCTGCTGCTAATGATTGGAATCTGCTGGATCAATTGATCTCAATCACTGCTTTTAACTGTGTACTACAGTAATGACCATTTTCCTGCTGTTTGATTGAACGATTTAGTCACTGTTCTTTTTTATGTTCTTGTTTATCTCCTTCTTGATGTTTCCAGGTCGTTGGGTTGAATAAATGTGAAATGGATAAAAAAAAAATTCTGTTCACAAAATGTAGAATAATTTCAGAGTTTGTGATAATACCTAAAACCAAGTCGTTAAAGGATGTCATGTGACTCACCGTCAGACGCTGGGTGCTGTCTCTGGTTGCCTGGTGCAGGTTGCTGTTGCCGTACAGTGTGGATACATAGCTGCTGTAGTTGGCGTTGGCAGGGTCGAGGCTCTGGGGGCGACTGGAGCTCAGGTTGTAGTTGGTCAGGTCTTTGATTCCAGCAGTGACGGTGGTGTTACTGTTTGACAGGTTGGTTGTGGTGGCAGCGGTGGTGGTGCGGTTAAGGTCAGTATCTGGAGCAGAGTCGGGGGTCCTCCTGAGATCTGCTGCAAGAAGATAACCACCATCATCATCATCATTACCTGCAGTGTCATCCCACGACCAGGCAGTGTGCTTCCAGAACATCCTGACTGCCCTCAGACCAGATCAGACTGGACCAGATCAGACTGGACCAGATCAGTCAGACAGGTGGTTCTGGATCACAGTAAAAAGGACCACACCAACACCAAAACTCAAGTCCCTGTTTTTAAACTTTCTTCGAGTTCAAGACTTCCAGAAAACAGATTCAAGGATCAAACCAAGAACCTGCAGATCTTAAACCAGAATCAGAAGACTTCAGTAGATCTAATCCTCCTACATGATGGTGCTTATACTACAGACAGTACTGCTGATAC
>NW_023339718.1:5687282-5690892 GCF_004916995.1 Morone saxatilis
CTACACACTGGTCCTTTAAGTAGTCCAATCAGTACATTCAGGTTCAAACTTCCTCAGTTACAGAAACTTGAAGAAATACACAAATTACTGAATCTTCAACTTCTCTTTATCTGTCTGTAGCTTTAATTGGATTCATTTGACAATTTTCCTTCTTCAGGTTATAGATTTATTGATTTGATTAATAGATTGAGACCAACCTCTGATCCCCTCCTTCCTGTCTGTCTTTATTTACAGTAAACTACTGATTTATTTCAACATTTACACGAAGAGACAACTTCAATAAGAGACAAGGACGCATTTGTCTTCTCACTTCTTCATACTGTAGAGTCCAGTAGAGTCCAGTAGAGTCCAGTAGAGTCTGTAATTAAGGTACAGTTGATCTGAGTTCGGTGTTTTTCAGGGAAATTATTTCAGTAGTTTTTTGAATGGAGTCTGGTTTGAAGAGTCAACAAACGCAAAGATCATTCATTTGGAAACAAAATAGCAGGAAACATCGCTCTCTTCTGATTGGCTGCAAAATGTGATGTCACAGCTGGCTCATTGTCATTTCCTGGCAAATCCCCCAGTTTCCTGTGTGTGTGTGTGTGTGTTGTGTGTTGTGTTGTGTGTGTCGTGTGTGTGTGTGTTGGTTGTTTCTAGTCCAAGCCAGGTCAAATAACATGTTTGATGTCTCATGGTTCAAACCACTGCTCTGGTGTTCGTGTGTGCTATATGTGTGATGTGTGTGTGAGTGTGTGTGTGTGACGGGTTGATCAATAATTCACACACAGATTAAAACTGAATGATTTTACTGAAAAACTACATCTGACAGGAGAGTGTGTGTAACTGTGTGTGTCAGTGTGTGTTTGAACAGGCGGAGTCCTCCATGTTGTCCGTCACTACACAAACACTCAACTGTTCAAACAGAAACTGATTCCTGCAGTTTGATTCTTCGGTTCAGTACCGGAGTCCATTTCTGCCAGTAAAATAAAACAACCTGAAAACTTAAGTGCATTGGGCCAAGCCGTCAAAGGTTCGGTAACCAATTACAGGCAAATGATACCTAAGCACGAACCTGTACATTTTGCTAAGTATGCTATGTGCCTATTTTGGTGAAGATTAGATGAAATGAATGAATGAATGAATGGCCGTAGCCTACATCAGTAAAATGAATAATAGCCAGAATAAACTAATATGCTTTATATGTGAAAATTAGAATTATGTGTGCTTGCAGCAATCACAGCAGACACAGTTGATGTCATATTATTGGACTTCACTTAACCTTATAAGATAATGTTAATATTAATAATATTATTGTTACTATTCATAGCATCAAGGTCAGCGTTGTGCTTCAATAAAACCTTCTCTGTAATCTTTATGCCTTGTCGCTCTCTGAAGGGAGTTTCTTTCTCCAGTGTTTGGCTGCACCAAAGCACCAGAATTACCTGGAATGATCTGTATTCTGCTGTTTATTTTTGTCCTCTCTACATCTTTTGGTGGATTACATTAATCAGTTCCTCTTATTGGCTTTTTCTTTGTGGGGCTTTTGTTGTACTTGTAGTGGCGTGTTGAGTGTGGTTGTGACTGATCTCTACCGTTGTCTCTCCTCCATTGTGGACGTCCCCAGTCTGTACTTTTGTATGCTTTCATATTGGTGGGCAGTGTGAGAGGAGGGATTCTCCACAAGAGAGATGTTAACGATGTCAAACTGGAGCTCTGGCAGGAACCTCACTGTTCTCAATTACTTAAATCCTGTGGCTGGTCTAAATGTGAATCACAAGAACCCAAAAGTTGCAATTTGTTCACATATCTTTCTTCTTTTAAAAGGTGATATAAATGTTCATGGCTTGAAATAAATGGATAATTCTTCGTCTTTTGGAGTTCTACAGAGTTTACAAGTTACCATATTGGAATGTTGTTTTGCCCTCCAGGTCTCCGTGCCAGTCATGTAACTGAAAACAATGAATTATATAAATCAAATACACAGTACAGACCTCTACCCTATGTCTACGGAACTGACCTGTGCAGTATCTACAGCATCAACCTATGGCCTGTATCTACAGTACTGACCTATGCCCTGTATCTACAGCACTGGCCTATTCCTTGTATCTGCTGCAAATACCTATGCCCCGTATCTACAGTACTGACCTATGCCTTGTATCTACAGCACTGGCCCATTCCTTGTATCTACAGCAAATACCTATGCCCCGTATCTACAGTACCGACCTATGCCCTGTATGAGGAACCCACTGTCAAAACTGTCCGAACAGTTCACGAGTTATCAGAAAAAAACAAAAAAGATATTAATCCGCCACATAGTGGTGCTATTGTTCTGAAGAAAATTACACATCATCCTGCTGGTGTCGGGTGTATTATCAATTATTTTGGTAATGTTTGATCAAACATTTGGTCGGATAGAAAATATTGTATGTACTAATTACAGTAAGATATTTATAGTTATAGTGACACTAATAATTTAAAATGTCCAATTTATGAGATAAAAAGTTTTAACTAAACATACAAGATTATTAGTTAAAAAGTCATATGATTATTAGTTAAAAAGTCATATGATTATGAGATAAAAGATATGACTTTCTCATAATTACAGATTGGTTGCCTTGGGCGAATGCATCAGCTGGTGTGGATTTGCATCTGTTCCCATCGTTACATTGACTTTGTTTGTAATCTATTTGTTGATCTAATGAGGTGACAGTGATATCACTTTACAGTAGCCATGGAGACGTGCTTCCTGTCCATCACTGTATGTAAATATCAGCTGTAGACATGTAAACAGGATCCAGCAGAGAAAGTCAGTCCTCTTAAGACCAGGTCTCTGCAGGACTTTTAATATGCGCCTGTCAGTCTGAACTCAGGGACATTTAACTTTCTTTGTGAGGAGAACGCTCTCAGGAGGAGGCGACCTTTCCTCCACTCGTTCCCTGTTTACACAGTCATGGAAACAGCTCAGAAACCAGGATCCAGACAGACCTCCAGTCTGGATCTCACAGAATCTGTCAACACGACTGAAGACCAGCAGAATCTAGACCCAGCCCCTTTCAGGCTGAAAGTTGAACTGCAACACATTAAGAGACAGAACAACAGAAAGTCTGAACAGATAGTCAAATCTGAACATGATCAATAAGATCAATAAGGCAGAGTTGATCCTGATCCGGATTCAGCTGACTCTCATATTCAGTATCGATCAATGCGATAATGACTCGCCTACATGGAGAGCATGCCCTACCAGGTGTGTTACCATGCACCCCAGTTCAGCAGATTCAGTTCATACAGTGTGAACTGTAGTGGAGATCAGAAGTTTATCCTGAAGGTGGCGCAAGAGGAAATATCAATGTAAAGGACTCCTGCTCAGGAGATCAGGGAATGTAGGCGGTGACACTAACGGTACACTAACACACACAAACATACACGTGTGTACAGTATATTTATATGTGTATATATCGAGCTGACAGTGAGTATTGACTGTGTCGTCTGCAGGTGAACGTTGTTCGAGGAAAAGATGGTTTTGGATTCACAATCTGCTCCGACTGTCCAGTTCGAGTCCAGGCAGTCGACTCTGGTGAGACACACTGTAACACACACACTGTAACACACTGTACACACTGTAACACAC
>NW_023339718.1:5690992-5692594 GCF_004916995.1 Morone saxatilis
TTTGGCCCTAATACTCCGTCATATGCCCTGGTCTGCATTCGGTGCATTGAAATTAAAAAACGAAGAACAGAAAAAAAACAAGAAATAGGGACGCTTGCCAGCATTTGTGTGGGATGAATGTGCTGGTGAATAAGCAAACACATCTGAAAATCTATTAGGGCTGTATAGCTCTACACAATGGTTAAGCTGTAAAAATTGGGATTACACGTTGTGTAAACTACATTGGCGTTACATTATCAAACTCAGCCTCCGCTATGATAATATTTCTCTGTGTGGTTGCTTGACATGTGCTGACGTCAAACATTTTGATACCATCAGTGTTGTGGCATAGTTTGAAAATTCTTCTCTTTTTTAAAATCCTCACCATCAGTGGCATTAAAAAAGGAAGCACAGGAATCCTTTTTAGTTTTGTAAGCATGTCAGTTGCCACATATTTTCGTGGAATATTAGATGATTTGCTATGTAATTTGATTAATTCATTCTACCATCGATATTTCTTAGTTTTGAGTGAAAATACACCCACAATTTTGGATTTGCAGGTCAAATTCATGTTTGTTGCATTAGCTCAAAGTAAACACTGTGGCTATAGGGTACTGTAAACAAAGCACTAGCAAAGCTAATAGAATTGTTAAGAAAAATAATTAGATTTAGATTTAACAGCTCACATAGTATAATTTTAGGTAAAAACAATTTTTTTGTTTCACCATACTCATATTCTATTTCTTTGTCATACTCAAGTTTAGAGAAAGCCCATCTAGCAGCACAAAACAGTGTTTGCAATTTCCTCAGGAGCTAAAAGTATAAATTAGTCCTTGGTTGAGCGCCAAAGGAAAGGTTGTGGATTTTAATCATATTGGAGCAACATGTTTAGTCAGCAAATTCATGGTCAATCCTGACATTAAATTCTAGGAAGTTAAAGGGAAACTAAAAAGTTGAAATGTCGTGCAATTACACACAGGAAGCACCACACCACACACACACACACACACACGGAGCCGAAGTACGGCTCTGGAAAAACAATGAAAGCAGCCCCAGGTTTTAAGCACGTTAAGGCAAGAAAGGAAAATAATCACCAAACTCACCGTGGTATTTTGAAGCTTGAAGCTTTTGAAGCTAACGAGCTTAACGATCACATGTCCCTCATATTACAACATAATCCGACAGACTCAGAACTAATTAGTTAACACAGTGAAATCACAGAGCTGCTGTGTGCTAATCAAAGCTACAATCTTACCAAACAAATTACCTCCGCTGCTGAATTTACACACACAGTAGTACCGTGTCTTCTTCTGTTCACAGCTGTATTGATCCACACTGTGAACAGCTACTTAGCTACCCAGCAGATATGTACCAGGTTAAAGACAATTAAAATAGTTTAGGTCAGAGTGACTGTCCGAGTTACTAAACTAACGTTATCTTCCCTGTTCTAGTGCAGCTCAACGAGCTAACAGCTGATGAGCCGCTACAGTTTGTTCGCTCGGAGGTTCTCTGCTCATTCTAACAGCGACACACAAACATATTACTTACTGAGCATGTTTAACAAAATACAGACGAACATAAAGGGAAGAATATGGAGACATCTGCACCAGCTGGCTTAATAAA
>NW_023339718.1:5692619-5694275 GCF_004916995.1 Morone saxatilis
CGTAACGCGTTTCCCCCGGCGAGCCCTGTCCGTTACCTCTCACCTACCATGTTCGCCTCTGGCGCCCCTCCCCCCCGGACTTTCTGCACTGTCCTGCTGTTTGTGCCCGTTCCCGGTCCTCCCGACCTTTCGCCGTGCACCTCCGTGTTGTTTTCATCCCTCGGCGATGCTATGCGTCTGCGCTGTTCCCGCCTGCCCTTCTCACGTCAACGTCTCAGTCCTGCAGTACCCTCATATCCGCTTTTGGCTCCCGTGACACTTGTGCTCTCCTTTCATGTGCGGTTGTCGGTGTCACCGGGCCGTCTAAGTGGCGAGTTTTTGGCGCTGTCGGTTTTTTGAATGTCTTCGTCGTCAGCCTTCCTCTGTGTCATCTGCTCATTTCTGACATTTCCGTCTCTCAGCGCACGTTCACGTCGTCTTCATTCACACTTCGTTCGGCTTCACTCTGGTGCCCGCCACGCACTTCCCTTCACCACGCGGCTGTATCACGGCCCCTCCACAACTACTCCACTGTACACACGTGGCGCGCGGCCCCACAGTCCTGTTCTCTGCGTCTCGCGGCTCCCGCTGTTGCACGTTGGCCCGTTCCCGCCTTCCTGACCCCATCCCTCCCTCCGGTGTTTTGGGTTTCTAACCGCGAGGCTTCAACCCGCGGGTTACGCCGCTCCCCTGTCCCAGTCATCTTACTCGTCCGCGACTCCGTACCCTCATCAACGTACCCGTGCATCGCCGCGCTGCTGTCCATCCCCGCTCTCTCTTCCCCCCACACAAACCCAGCTAGTACCGTCGCTCTATCTTCTGTTCAACAGCTGTACTTCATCCCCCCGCTTCCTTGGGCACCCACCCACACCCCTCTTCACTGCCTGCAGCACCTCCCACACCCACCACTTCCGACGAACTACGCTAATCCGGCCCCCCCACCAGTCACTTGTTAGGATCCCTCCGGCTTGGTGTCACGGCATACCTTTGTGTGATATCTAGGGATATGACATTGAAAAAGCCGGCTAATATACTCCTTTATTTCATGTTCTCTTGCACACATTAACAAACATTTAACAACATTTAACAAACATTGGCAAACCTTGCATTTAACAAACAAAATAACTACGTTAGCATCACTGAGGCTCCTGCAGCTAACAACCGTTAGCATGTGCTAGCGTTACACAAACAATGAAAAACAAAGCATAAATTCTTAGTTACTTCCTCTGCCGTCTCTCCACGGACAGTTGGTACAATCCCTCTTTCAGGAACAGTCTTTTAGTCAGTCCAGTGTTGTACTGACCGAGGTTGTGAAAACAGTCCGACACGAAGGTTCACACACGTTCAGGTTTTTCCGACTCTAGCCGGACATTGCCGTCAAAAATAAAAATAAATCCACTGTGCTCATACATATGTAGAGATTTGTGTTGGGCTGTGCAGCCAATGACTGAACAGTTTACCTTAGCCTTTGCCCAGACATAAGGCTGGCAGGCCTCGTTCTCTTGATGCTCGCTCTTTTATAGGGACAATGGCGGAGCTCCGCTAGACAACAAGGAAGTAAAATGCGGAGGGTGGCAACATTCGCGGTGAAAGGTCGCAATCAGGAACTGTGACGTCACACGCCCTGCGAAGTCTACATTGAGTGCTTTATCTCCTGTATTTTGACTGAGGCAGCCC
>NW_023339718.1:5694300-5711308 GCF_004916995.1 Morone saxatilis
CAGAGTCCCAAATGTACATAATCAAATGAATAAAAAGTTGGTTTTGCATAATATGTCCACTTTAATAGTAACTTAGAACAATATCAGCGGTAAAACAAGCACTGTTAGTGGATCTACTTAGATGGGAGCATTTATCCCCAAGGATTCACTTGTTACGGGTTTATTTTCACCAAACCAGCGTTAGTGATTGTTGGAAAGTCTAAAAAAAAAGACTGTTTTGGTGAGTTTTATATTGTTTCTGTCCAGTTTGACATGTCTTTTATGATTATATAAAAGGTACAATGACTGGTTTTGTCAATGGAGTCTGGTAGGCAGTAGCGCTCTGAGATGCTCTAGTGTGACATCTCATGGTATTTCTTATATATAACTTTAAAAAAAGTATCTTAATAGATGAATATTTCTACTAAACTAATATAGTGAAGCAACAGAAAGCGTGTGCGTTGGTGTGTTTACCTTCTGCTGTACAGTGGCCTGTCCTTGCAGCGGTAAAGACAGAACATAGAACCTTTAACCTGAACTAGGACCTGAAGAAGAACATGTCACCTGAAATACATTAGATCTTTGTTGAACAACTTCCTCCTGACTGAACCTTTCACCTAATGTTGAACATGGTGCAGAAACTTTGACCTAGAAGAAAGAACCTCACATTAAACCTTTTACCTGATCTAGAACATATCTCAGAAGCTGATAGCACCTTTACCCTCATCATAGAACTTACATAACAAATCAGTCAGATTATCTATATGTTGTTGTGTGAAGATCTCTTGATAATAACAAGGTTCTCCATCTGTTTGTGTTCCAGCTGCTGCAGCCGGTTTATCATGACAGGAATGGAACGATCGGTAGGATGTCCACACTGAGTATTGATAATCCATTCTGAGTATTGACAAATGTATATAATAAATCACCTCTGTTGTTGATCACCAGGGCGTCTGTACCAGACTCATCCTAGCAGGGGTCAGAACCTTCTCCAAGACCCTCGACCCGGATCATCACAGCGACCGTTCACTGGCCGCACCTCCACCCTGCCCCCACCCCCACTCCTCCTCCACCTCCTCTTCATCAGCCCCGCCCAGTAACTATGGCAACTACCAGAACTGCACCATCGTCCAATCACATCTCCCCTGCTCCTCCTATGGATCCTACATCACCCTGCCACCCAAAACCCTCATCTTCCCCATCTTCGTCCAGGTGAGAGCCTAGAACCTTTTTAACCTAACCCAGAAACAATCCAAGACCCTAATACCTAACATAGAAAACAAGGTGGAACCTTTAACCTGACCCAAAACTCAGAACCTGGAATCACTGACCCAATACCACAATGTTAGAACCAGGTCAGAACCTAAAATCAAACCTTATATCCAACGTCAGAACTTCTGCCCTGCTATGGAATCTATTCTAAAATCTAGAACCTTCCTCCTGACAACCCTGGAAATGTTCATGTGGACCTCAATGTTAGAACCAAAGATCTTCATTTTCCCCATCTCTGTCCAGGTCAGAACTTAGATTCACCTGAACGATCCCCAACCAAGAACTTAAGATGGAAACTTAAATCCAACCTAGAACCTCAAATAGAATTGATCCTACTCTTTCACAAGTTACAACTCAGAACGTTTAAGCTAAACATTAAAACTGAAGAACCACATTAAACCTAGAACTTTCCCTGCTTCACAATGATAACCAAAGATAACTGAACTATTGTCAGAACCCCAAATCATTCCAAGAACCTTGTACCTAATATAGAACATGGTTCAGAACCATTAGCCTCGTCATATTCAGTCCAAGACTTAAACTAGAACATTTCTTTTGACCCAGAACCTAACATAGTCTTTTGTCCTGATGTGTCCTAGATCCTTTAATCAGCCCCAGAGCGTTTCACCTGAATCTTGTTGTTGTTTGCAGCCTCTGGATCTGTGCAGTCCAGACAGAACCCTGCTGATGGCGGAGGAAATGGTTTTACACCAGGCCGACCTGCTGCCTGCAAAGGTACCTGTACTGTAAACACCCTGTAAATATATTGCAAATATACTCCAAATGTACTGCTAATACATTGTAAATATACTGCAAATATAGTAAAAGTACTGCTGTTGTGACAGTATTACTAATATTACTGCACATCTAATAGAGATTATTGATCATTTGTACAAAAGAATATTTTTACAAATTTTAATCTCCACAGTCTAAACCTGATCCTGAAGGACACAACGACCTGAACCAGGATCAGTTTCACACTAATGGATCTGTACTGCTGACACACACACACGCACACAGTTTCTGGGAACATGCTGCGTTTGAGTTTCATGTTTTCAGTAAAAGTGAAGATCAGGAGGAAGACAAGACGTCTGTGCGACACTATTGATGTTAGCAGTGGTCAGAGGTCAACATGATTTTACTGTCGCTACAATACTCAGAATTAATTGAGACATTTAAAAAGGATGTTATTCCTCTGAAACCTCTGCTTTTTCTACAAAATTTATTCAGGGCAACAGATAATTAGTAATCGATAAGCAGTAATCAATAATGACACTAAACTCTGCTCCAGTACGGAGCGGTTTAAAAGAAATGTTGTGACATACTTTACAATCCGTGTTGTTGTTGTTGTTGCTTTCATATTCACATATTCTGCAACATTTAGTACATAAAAACTGATAAATATAATATTGATTGTGTGTGTGTGTGTGTGTCAGGTGACTGTGTTGATCTACAGTGACCTCCTGCTGTTCACCAGAGAGGATGATGCCGGACGCTGTAACGTCCTGCAGAGTCCCCTGTACCTGAACACACTGCAGCTCAGAGAAGGTAAATATCAGTTAGCTCCTGATTGGTTCACACAGTTGTGTTTGTTTGTTTTCAGGAAATAATAAACTGTAAAATCAAATGAAAAATAACATTGTTGAAGCAGAAATTGACGTATAGAACCAGACAATGTGATAAAAAGATTAAATCGAATCAATAATCAGAAAATATTTCCACCCTAAAACTGTTTGATTCTTCTGACTGTTCTGTGATCAAACACATCAATGCTGCTGTTAATATTTGTGTTATGTTATGTTATGTTATGTTTAATAAATGTTTAAAAATGTGTCAACATGCCTTATGCTGTTAGGATCATCCTGAAACTTGTAAGTACAATGTTGACATTCACTGATCAGCAGTAACACTGTGAGCACTGGGCCCCCTGACTGGTCCCAGACCAACAGACTGCTCTGCACTGTGTTCTGGACACTTTCTATCAGAACCAGCATTAAACTGTTTTAGCAGTTTGAGCTACAATAAGCCTCGGCCCCCATGACCCTGTCTCCGGTTCTGTTCCTTTCCTTGGACCACTTTTGATAAGGTACTGACCTCTGCAGACCTGGAACACCCCACAAGAGCTGCAGGTTTGGAGATGTTCTGACCCCCCACTGACAGGAGCCCTGATATACCCCCCACATGACAGGAGCCCTGATACCCAGATAATCAGTGTTACTGGCAGGGCTCACAGTGTTTAGTGCTGATCCGCGTGTAGGACAGTTTGGGACATTTCTATAAAAACAGAGGTAACTTCATCTAATCAAGGGAGGGCCACCATGTGTGTACATCTTGTGTGTGGCAGTGCCTTCGGAACCCCTCCAGATTCTACTTACTGCAGAAGCTCTCAGAGCTGCTGGCGCTGTCTCTTCAGTCTGGAGGCGTACAGCATGGAGCAGAATCAGACTCAGCCTTTGTCCTCCATGACAACATCCACCTACAGCTGGTTGCTACAGAGACTGGACACACCCACCCAGGTACGACATCAGCGAACAGTGTAACTAAGGCGAACAGTGTGAACACAGTGAACACCAACTACAGCGAAAGGTGTAACTACAGCAGCAGTGTAACTACAGTGAACAATAACTACAGCAAAAGGTGTAACTACAGCAGCAGTGTAACTACAGTGAACACTAACTACCAGCGAACACTGTAACTACAGCGAACAGTCTAACCACAGCAAACACTGTAACTACAGCGAACATCTAAAACACAGCGGACAGTGCAACTACAGTGAACACTACCTACAGCGAACCACTAACTACAGCGAACAGTCTAACCAAAGGTGTAACTACAGCAGCACTGTAACTACAGCGAACACTGTAACTACAGCGAACAGTCTAAACACAGCGGACAGTGCAACTACAGTGAACACTAACTACAGCGAACACTGTAACTACAGCGAACAGTGTAAACACAAGCAAACACTGTAAACTACAGCGAAACAGTGTAACCACAGCGAACAGTGTAACATACAGCGAACACTAACTACAGCGAACAGTGTAAACTACAGCGAACAACTGTAACTAACAGCGAACACTGTAATACTGCGAAACAGTGTAAACTACAGCAAACCATTGTAAACTACAGCAACCAGTGTATAAGGTCAGGATATGGACCCAGACTTTGTCTCCTGACCAGCACCAAACAACATTCATCTGGTTCATGAAACACGCTGGGAGAGGTGCACCTCTGTGCCAGGGCCTTGGGAGCAAGGCCGTCATCTCTCCCATGATTGTATTTCGGGCCTGTGTGTAAAGTAAGACTGAAAATTTCCCCATTGAATTAATAAAGTATACCTTCTTCTCCTCCTCCTCTCCTCCTCCCCCGCGCCCTCTTTCTCTCCTCCTTTCTCAGCTCTCAGACCTCCCCTTCCAGACTTTGGCCTCCTCTCCTCTCCGTCACTCTGACCTCCTCTATCGTCTCTCCCCTAACTCATCCTCTGATCCTGCCTCCTCTCCGCCCCGTCCTCCCCCTTCTCCTCCTCACTGTGAACCCATCCAGGCCTCCCTTCCCCCTCTCCTTACTCCCCTACTTCCTTTCCCTCCTCCATCCTCCTCCACCCTCTCACCTCCTCCAGGAACTTCACACCACTGGGTCTCAGCATTCTTCCCCGCCACTTGCCCCTTCCAACTCTCCCACCTCAGAGGAGTCCAGTCTGGAAGGGAGAGAGGAAGAGAGCAGAGGAGGACGGAGGAGAGGAAGAAGAGGAGGCAGGAGAGGTGGAGGAGGTAGAGGAGCGCATCAGGGGGGAGGGGAAAGTGCCTCCGGAAACATCCAGAGAATGTGGGAGGTGTTGGGGGGCGTGGCCTCCCTCAGCCCCACCACCTTCAACATGAAGGAATGAGGAAGAGGAGGAGAGTGAATGAAGATTGAAGAGCAGGGATGGAGGAGGGTGCGAGGGAGTTTATTATCCCAACTACAGACCCTGGCAGGTCAGTCTGAAAAATCCAGTGCAAGCAAACACCAGACTCCAATTCCAGAAAACCAGTGATTTTAGCTCCGCAGATCATCATAAAATTGCAAAGTGGGACAAAAACAGAATAAAACCTTCTGAAAACCCTTTAACTGAAACTGGAACATGGACACGACTCCACTATCCACCGAATCATCAGAACATTTGGATCGAACAAATCACACACCGATCAGCAGTAACACTGTGAGTACTGGACTCCCTGACTGGTCCCAGACCAACAGACTCTGATCCACTGTGTGTTCTGACACCCCACCACTGCTCTGTCAGTGCTCACTGTGTTAGGGATCAATGTGTGTTTATAATCTCATATACAGAACCTTCAATGAATCTGTGTTAAAGCAGCTGAATGTATAAATAATGATAATACAATAAATAAATATGGAATATGTAGGATATAATATATGTAATATATAATCTATAATAAACAGTGGCTCTATTGTTTCTTCAGTTCTTCGTCGCTCTCTCTCTGAGGGTTCTCTACTGCAGGAACCTCGATCGCCCCGCTTTCTGTCCGACAGCACCATCCATCAACTCACCCGGCCCGCGACTTTTGACCTCGATCCTGACCCTCGGCCCCCATCCATTCACACCCTGAGGAAACAGCTGACCAGAGAGGGGGGGTCTCTGTCCCACATGCTGCTGCTGCTCAACGGCACCAAGGTAGAGACCAGAATAGACCTGGAGAGACCAGTAAAGAGCAGTAGAGTCTAAAAGAGTCCAGAAGAGGCCAGCAGAGAGACCAGCAGAGAGCAGGGCTGTGGTCATTATCAAAATAATAAATAAACATTTGTTATTGACCTCTGTATAAAACATCATGAGCTCAAATATGAACAAAAATATGATTCCATAAAAAACCCAGACTGCATTATTAAAACAACTTTATTTGTAACAAAAACAATGACAAACTCAAGGCTGTAGGAATGAAACAAACAGGGTTATCATGTCATAACATAAAAGGAATACAGCACCAGTATAGACCATTAGAGACCAGTTGTCTAATTGTTGTTGTTGTTGTGTTGGTTCAGGATGTTGAGCTCAGAAACATACGACTGAAGAAGAAGACAAAGAGTCTGTAAGTACATACACACATATACACACAGATGCATGAGCATGTGCAGTGCGTCACACAGGTGTTAGTCAAAATAAATGATTAATATTAACAATAAAATAACAATAAAAGATGAATTCAGTTCAGTTCTGGTTTAATGTTGGACTGAACCAACAGGGGTTCATTTTAAACCTGATTGCATTAATATGAGCTTAGCTGTTCCTGAAGGTGAATTTCTGATTCCTGTTGTTCAGCCAGTCACAGGTTGTTGTTGTTTTTGTTGTTGTTGTTTACTTCCTGTCTGTCTGACTTCTCAGAGCCACTGACGTTTGGAGCCGCCTGCCGTTTTTATGGCGGCAGAAAAACAGTTCTTGTGTCCATGGCAACAGTTTGGAGAAAGCTCTGAGAAACAACAGGTAGGAGCCCTAAACTACTACTGGTCCCAACAACTGGTACCAACTGGGTTCCTACTGGTTTCATTTGGTTACCAACAGTTTCTTCTGGTGTCACATGGGTCCAGTTTGTTCTTACTGGTTCCGTTTGGTTCCTGCTCGTTCCAGTGTGTCTCATGTGTCTGTTTTGTTTTTCAGACCATCTGCGCGAGAGGTGCTCAGGTGGGCGGAGAGTCTGGAGGCTCTGCTGACAAACCAGTGTAAGACACTTCCTGTTTGTCTCTGTGTCCAACCCACAGTCTGTCTCTATTGGTTAACAGTCTCCCACTTCTCTTCTAATTGGTCAGATGGTCTGGCAGTGTTCCGTCACTTCCTGAGGTCAGAGTTCAGCGAGGAGAACCTGGACTTCTGGTTGGCTGTGGAAAGATTCAAGAGGACACGCCCCCTCAGCAAGATGGCTGC
Source organism: Morone saxatilis (assembly GCF_004916995.1). Classification (NCBI taxonomy): domain Eukaryota; kingdom Metazoa; phylum Chordata; class Actinopteri; family Moronidae; genus Morone; species Morone saxatilis. The sequence goes on from NW_023339718.1 coordinate 5,701,469, forward strand.
CAGAGCCGGCAAAATCTACGACGAGTTCATTTCTACCAATGCAGCAAGACAGGTGTCCGTCTGTCTGTCCGTCTGTCTGTCCTCTGATTTGTCCAGTGATTGGTCATGTGAAACCACTGCTTTCTGTCTCCAGGTCAACGTGGACTCGTCTGTCAGAGAATCGACCAATCAGAGCTTGCGTATTGGCGTTAACCCCGCCTCCTTCCAGCTGGCCCAGGAGCAGATCTTCGGCCTGATGGAGACTGACAGTTATCCACGATTCCTTAGGTCCCGCCTCTACGCTCAGCTGGCCAATCAGGGCACTCAGACAGCCTCAGAGTCAGCCAATTAGAGCGAAGCTGGGTCTGTAGCTGTCAGCTAATCATGACTGAACACAGACTGATGGCCAGCCAATCAGAATCTCCAAGATCAGAGCCTCTGATTGGCTGCTCACCAACTCTATTCAGAGAAGAGCCAATGAAAAGAAGAAGTTGTTCAAAACCATACATACATACATACAAAAGATATATAAAAACACTTATAAAAGACAGACGTCTCCACTTCCTCCCACTGGAAATCCCATTTTATATCTTCCAATAACTAATTAAAACTTACTGATAATAAAAATAAACACTTGAACAAACAGTGTGATAGTAACAACCTAAAATGACAGAAACCACTTTTGGGAAGCCACCAGGGGGAGATAAAGAGGTTTATCTTTATATATGTGTATGGTCCAGACTGAAATATCTCAATACCTACATGGTGGAAAACTTGTTTAAGTCCAATTCTGCCTCAGCTGGATTGTGTGTTTACTGCTAATGAGCTAATGTTAGCATGCTAACACACTGATATTATACCTGCTAACATGTTGATGTTACAGCCTCACAGAGCTGCTAGTTTACTGTAGACTTTATCTGATCATGAAGAACATCAGAATCAGTAAACTTGTTTTTCATTCACATTTTATGACAGTTTGTTTATTGTTTTTAGGCAAGACTATAAGTGAAGTTATTAACTGTGTTTCATTAGAGTAAACAGACCATTATTAAAGATGACTGCTGGATGAAGAGAAACAGTTTTAAAATAAATGATGATGCTGTTGGACTCATTGTTACTTCTTCTGTAGTTTTATTTGTTTTACAGCGGGTCTTTTTTCAATAATATCCCAGTTTGAATTGGTAACCAAATAAAATAATTTGCAACTGACCAGTGCAAAACAGTTTTTGGTTAAAGAAAAAGTCCATGTACAGAGGAACATTACAGTGCTGCCCCATCACTGTCTGATTTATTAAATAACCTGTAACTGTGAGAGAACAAAGCTTTGGGTGGGTTGCAGCTTTATGTTCTTCCTGATGCTGACAGTATTTGGTTCTGTTTTCTCAGTGTTTTCAGCTGTTAATCCATTTCCTTGATTCCATCTGTCATTTTATATATAGAAAAATATAATATATAATATAACATAATATAATATATATAATAATATTTTATGTAATATATAAAATAATACAATATTTAGAATATTTTATATATAATATATAAAATAATAGAATGGAATAATAGAATACTGAAACTTGCTTCCTGAATGTGATGGCGTTTGTTTACTGAAGCTGGCGTTAGTGATTGCTTTGAAAATATAAAAATGTAATATTAAAAATTGTTCAATCTTTTTATTGAACTTATTACATTATAATTATTGTAGGAATTATGCATGACGCATGCCCCTGCAGTACTCCAATGTACCACTAGGGGTACATGTTATCCCATTTGAGAACCAGTGCTGTGGGGAATCCGTTCTGTATTTAACCCAAAGTGTTAAAAGCATTGGGACCAGATCTAAACCACAACCTTGGTCAATGTCACATGTTTGTGACGGTAGGGGAACCGGAGAACCCAGAGGAACCTACACAACCACCAGGAGAACATTCAACCCCAGAAACTTCTGATGGTGAGAGAGATTGTTTTTAATTCCTTCATGTGAGATATTAATTATTGAATTATTGATTAAAGAATGTATAATCTGAGATTGAAAGTTCACTCCAAACATTTATAATGAGGTAACAACAGCATTTATGCTGTCTGACACTGTAGAGCTGCACCAAGTGGTAATAAAATCATACTGTCAATATTCTGACAGATATTACTATATGATTCAAGATTAGTGAGGATGATCAGTTTTGCATTACAATTTTCATTTTCACTGAAAATACGACAAAATGAGGATTTCTTAGTTGGTCTGTAACAAACATTGTCAGTATTCACTATAATGCTGTCTGTCATATTTTACCTTCATATCAAACAAACTGAAACTTCTGTGATTTACATATCACACTCATATTGTGATTTCAATAATATTAAAAGAGTGAAAGAAAAAAACTGTTGGTCAACTCCTCGACAAACAACAAACACATCACTATTAGTGAGGAGGAACTGGGAGGAGGAACACTCAGCTGTTTGGTAGATAAACTTTTCACGTTTATCCTGAACTGTCTGAACAAAGTGAACAACCTCATAAAGAGATGAACTGAAGATGTTTTATTAAAGTCAGACAGAGTGGAAACCTAAAGAACGTCAGTCCATTAGAACAACAACCTATCTTCTACCCGGCCAGGATGTGTTTGACAAACTCGGTGTAGTTGATGTGTCCGTTCGCATCCTCCTGTCCCACCATCAGCCGGTCCACCTCGTTCTCTGTCATCTTCTCTCCCAGTGTGGAGAGGACGTGGCGGAGCTCTGCCCCCATCACCGTGCCGTTGCCTTCCTTGTCGAATACCCTCAGACCCTCCACGAAGTCCTCAAAGGTGCCCTGCTCCTTGGACTTGGCCACGTGTTGCAGCATCGGCAGGAAGGTGTCAAAGTCCAGCAGGTTGACGTGCATCTCCTCCGCCTTCGGCCTCCCCAGGAGCTTCAGCACCTCCTCGTTGGTGGGGTTGTGGCCCAACGCTCTCATCACGTCTCCACACTGAGCGTAGGTGATCTTCATCTCGCCTGCAGGTGTCTCATCGAACAGTGTGAAGGCGTCTCTGAACTCCTCGATCTGATCGGGGGTGAACTCCACCACGATGCTCTTCAGGTCCACCTCGGGAAGTTTGGGCTCTGGCTCCACGGGTTTGGGAGGTGGAGCCGGTTCCTCCTTCTTTGCCTCCACCTTCTTCACCTCTGTCTTCTTTGGTTCCACTTTCTTCGGAGCCATGCTGCACAGAAGACGGACAGGGATGGAGGATTCAGCAGCTTTATAGCAGGAAGAGGTGGGTAAGCGAGGCAGGAGAGAATGATGGAATGGAGAGAGAGACAGAGAGCAGCTGACCAAAGAAGGAATGAAACTGGAATAGAAACACTCAAAGAGATGATAAGAGACAGAAGATAAAACGCTTCCAGTAGAATCTGAACCAGTTTGGACAAGATCCTCTCAGGAACTCTGACCTGCAGGAACCAACAGGAACCAGTATAATACCAGTATAATAAAGTTTTATTCAAACTTTAGGAGTCATCGGACAGCGGCTGTTACCATGACAACAATCTATCAATCACACTATACAACAGTCAAATACTGATTCACATGTTGAAGGAAGGGTCATAGTAACAAATTACAACTACTCACATTACTGTAAGTAAATAATAATTAAGTCATGTTTTTGGGTACCTTTTAAACCTGTAATTTTATTTTTCATTCTTGTACAGCAGTCTGCAACCTGTGGCTCTTTAGCTCCTATCAGTGAAATGATCAACAGTGAATTGTTAACATTTATCATTGCTGTTGTTCTAAAGTGAGTCTAACATTCTCCAGTTGTAAAAATTGTGTATCCATTAAACACAGGTTTCAACATTTCATCAACTAAACTGTGTGTCATACATTACGAACTCTGACCAGGTTTTTAGCTCTGGACTCTGGATTAGTTTGCTGGTTTACACATATGATGGCTCCAGACATTTATTTCTCTTTTCTTTGGCCAAAAATGTGTCTTAGGATATTAAAGGCTGCAGAACCCTGCTGTTTTTATTCCTTCTAACTGTGGTCTTTGACTTTCTCTCTGACTGTCTGTCTGTCTCTTCAGTCTATTTCAGTCTCTTGTCCCCAGAGGTGTTGTCAGATATGTTTTCATTAACATTCCCTGCTGTGATAAGGACAGTGATTACCCATGATGCTCTGTGTCCTTCAGTCTTTAAATAACAGCGCTGATAGTGTCCTACAGAGGGTCTGAAGATAAAAACCAGAAAATCAAACTCACTTTTTACTGTTTTGATTTTAGAAAGACTGTGACTCTACTAATACCTGAAGGTGATTTTTAACTTTGACTATTAACCCTCGAGGCACCTTGGGGGACCAAACGTGTACATTCTGCTTATCTGATTTCAATGTATCTGTCAGTTCAAAGGCTAATTGTATGAAACTTTGTCAGGATTTGTTTATTACACTACTATTCAGTGCTAGCTTTCTCCGTCCTCTTCTCTTCTCTCTCTCTCTCTCTCTCTCTGTCTGTCTCTCTCTCTGCTTCTCTTCGTCTAGACCTGCTCTATTTGAAAAGTGTCCTGAGATAACTTCTGTTTTGAATTGGCGCTATACAAATAAAATTGAATTGAATTGAATTGAATTATTGCAAGGTGTATAGAATAGGAGATTTGCATATATACCTACACCCTTTAACCCCAGGCCCAATTTGGTCCTATCGACCCCCATTATAACCACATATTTTTGATACTGTAATCCTGACATATTATAATTCTTTTCCCATGAAAATTAATTAAAATGCTACCTTCAAAATACAGGGAAAGGTTTTTAGGTGATCCCCCCCCCCCCCAAAACGACCAGGGGCAGGTATTTAGTTGTGGAAATATTGAATGTTTTAGAGAAATTCTTTATAGAATAGATTTATAGATAAAACAAAGTCACAAACCAACTTTGGCTGAGGAGAAATCACTTTATGTTTCAATAACAAATCCTTCTGAAAGATCAGCGGCACAATAATCACACAGACAGTGAGGACACGTGAGAACAATCAACAACTTCCTTATTCAGGGAATACAGTCACAATATTACACTTACATGAAATGATCTGAAGTTTTATATATTTTTAATATTTTAGGATAGAACTCAACTGAATCATGATAATAATGATAATGTGCCCATATTGATTACTACATATAACGTGATCACATACTTTATAATAATAATGTTGACTCACTTATAATGGGGTGGATTATGTTGTGTCATTGGTGACGGTTACCAGGGTGAGTTATTGAATATGTGCGAGTTTAGACTGAATACCATTATATTACATTTATCAAGCTGAGGCTTTAATCCAAAGCGACACTAAATGCCTTCAACCAAAAAAACCAACAACTAGAATACCCATGAAAGAACATAAAGTTAATCAAAATCGACTTTTAACAGAAAATGAACATTTAAAATTTAAATATACTCATACTGACTGTAGCACTCTAACAGTAACATACACCCAAAAGTCAGAACACACACTTGGCATACATCATGTTTTACAGGTAATAAACAGGTAATAACGTGATAAATGGTGATGAACAGGTAGTAAACAGTAATAAACGGGAAGTAAACAGGTAGTAAACAAGTAACAAACAGGTAATAAACAGGTTAAAAAAACAGGTTAAAAAACAGGTAGGTAATAAGGAGTTAATAAACTGGTAATAAATGAATGATAAAAGGGTAATAAACAGGTAGTGAACAATAATAAATAAACAGTTAATAATTAGGTGTTATACAGGTAAACAGAGGGAACACAGACTTGATTATTAATTATTATTATTAACAGAGTCTAGGTTCATACTGAGTTATTGTTGACATCTGATCACACTGCTACATTCTGGAATATCAGCAAAATCTGGACACACATTAAGAGATCAATCAGTATTCATGTTGTCTCAATCTGTATATGATCAGTGATCAATACAGACAGCCGAAGATATAATGACACTTTAAAGATCAATACCTGATAAATCCTTGGGAAGCAGTTTCTCTCTGATGGCTGAACTCAAATCAGCAAATACCACCTCCTCATCTCTGTCTGCATCCACCTACACACAAACACACACAGAAATGTTAGTTTGTTGTTCAGTTGTAGCTGTGTAAGCAGTAGAGTTGCCCCCAACTAAAGTTCTTCTTTGTCAACTAGCAGTTGTTAGATAAAGCCAATAATCAACTCTCATTCGGGCCCCACTCCCTGGCAGAATTGCCCGCTGCATCCCTCTGCTCCTAGTAGTGTTTAAACTCCCCCTGTCCTTCCAGCTCCCGGTCTGGCTACAGACAGCTCATTCATAGTTTTTAAGCCATCACCTCTCAAAAGAAGAAAAATAAACATATGGTTAAGTAACATAAGTTTTGGGTTCTTGTGATCCACATACAGACCCGCCACAGGATTTAAGTAATTGAGAACAGTGAAGTTCCTGCCAGAGCTCCAGTGTGACATCGTTAACATTTCTCTTGTGGAGAATCTCTCCTCTCACACTGCCCGCCAATATGAAAGCATACAAAAGTACAGACTGATCTTAAAGATCAGTGTCCATGACAATCAAGGCATTTTTTTAACTGATCCATATCAGCTATATTGAGCTTTATTTACCTGATCTTTTATTAGCTCTCTGTCGCTGTCTGCCTCTCCACTTTGTGCAGGAGCAGTACTGCCCACTGTCAATCTCCATAATGGAGGAGAGACAGTGGTAGAGATCAGTCACAACCACACTCAACACGCCACTACAAGTACAACAAAAGCCCCACAAAGACAAAGTGAATAAGAGGAACTGATTAATGTAATTCACCAAAAGATGTAGAGAGGACAGAAATAAACCACAGAATACAGACGGTTCAGTCAGGTAATTCTGGTGCTTTGGTGTAGCCAAACACTGAAGAGAGAAACTCCCTTCAGACAGCGACAAGGAAGAAAGATTACAGAGAAAGTTGTATTGAAGCACAACCAAGTCCTCTTCCTCATCTGTTAGTGCATCTGATCACACAACAGTTCAATAGACTCTTCTCAGCGATAAAGTTGAATGGTTAAGTCATTTATTAGGGGGCAGCACTAGTCAGCCGGTGTAGCTGTATCATCAGGTGTACCTGTGTCAGCAGGTGTAGTTGTCTGTAGTATCTGCTGATGGAGACGATGTCTCTCTGAAATGTCTCCAGGCGTCTCTGCAGGGCGTGGCTATTGTCTCCTAGGAGACCAAGCTGAGTGGCTCGTCGCTGCAGACGACAGCGCAGCGTCTCATTGGAGCAGAGTAGCAGCATCACCAGATCAGGAGAACCAATCTGAATGGCGGGCAGAACGGAGTAAATGTGAGGTATTTCCTGTTACTGACGCTGTGTCATACAAATAAAAAGGAGAAGTTGAAATTTGAAGCAACCTACTGTCCAAATAGCTCTCTGATTGGTCCGTACCTGTTCCTGGAAGCTAAGAGCCTGGTGGACGTCTGGAGGGAATCCATCCACGACGAACCCTCTGACCTCCTGCTGAGCAATCAACTGTCTTCTCAGCTCTGAGATCGTCTCCTCCTACAAACAGAGCGTTTGTTTACAGTGTCTAATCACAGGTGATGTGTTCAAGGTCTGGTTAAAGGTCATGATTGGTAGTTCAGGGTTAAAGACTCTGACCTGTGGTCCCAGCTCTCCATGGCCCATCATTTCTGAAATAACCCTCCACTTCCTGCTGGGGGAGGCGTGGCTTAGCAGCTGCCTTCTGAGCAGCTCGTCCAATGAAACGACTCTGAGGTTGAAGCAGCAAGCTAGCCTAGCTGCCTGACTTCCCTTCCCACTTCCTGGACCACCTGTTGGGAATAAAAGAATGACATTAGAACATGGAGTTTGGTTGAATATGGCTGTGCTAACTTAGTTCAAGAGAGAGAACATGTTTTTACCATATATATGTTCCAATAACAACAAATGTGAGGGTGATAAGAATGACCTAAAATGACAGAAACCATCTTCTCACCAGGGGGAGATAGAGAGAGATTCTATACTGCAGTCAGCCACCTTTAGTCACTCCCAAATTGATAATCTTGTTAATAGTGCTGCAGGCTCTCTGCGATCAACATTAGATTCTATCGCTCCTAGAAAACAGAAAATAATAAAACATAGGAAACTAGCACCGTGGTACAACCATCAAACTCGCCAATTAAAGCAAGAAACAAGCGAAATAGAAAGCAAAATGGCGCGCTTCGAAATATTAGAATATCGGCTTATTTTGCAAATAATCTTAAAATTATAGAAAGGGCCTCCGTAATGCCAGAAAGGAAGGCCTATTAATCAGCCAACTTAGAAGAAAATAAGACTACCCTAGTTCCCTCTTCAGCACTGTAGGCGCAGGCTTGACCAGAGAGTCGACAAGCTAGTGAGCCATGTTATCCCCAAATTAAGTAGCAAATGACTTTATGAAATTCTGATAATAAATATGCATATTAGAAGAAAGTCACCAAATACCTTAAATAAGTATTGCAGGCTCTCCAAGATCAAAAGTTTTACCATAATGCCCAAACCTATATATATATTTAGAATGTTTTTCTGCTATCCAGTCTTCATCAGTTAACTTCAATAATTTCTTCATCGAAGCCATCAACCTGTCTGTTAGATCCAATCCCAACTAGGCTGCTTAAAGAAGTTGTACCCTTAATTGGCACTTCTTTTCTAGATATGATAGTCAGGCCCCTTCATATCTTGAAGACTCAAGCACCAGTTTTTCAATTAATAAAAAGCTTGAGAGTAAAGTTCAAACGCTAAAGTGATTGTCTGATTGTCTGTTTTAGACACTTACAAATATTGCAGACGCAGCCCTCAACCCTAAATCTGCCGTCCGAGAAAGGCTCTTGTTTGGTGTTGATCTGATGAGTGCTTTGTTTGAAGCATACTGTGGTCTTAAGTCTCCTTAAATGCTCCTTAAATTAATCTTTGTATCTCTGTATGTTTTTTTGCACACCACAGTATTTGTCTTGTCTTTGATCGCTCTCATTACATGTCCACTTTTGGCATTCACATGCTCCGCACTGCTCCTCCCTCTTCTTATTTATTCTCCATTTCTGCACTGTTCGCCAGCCCTCATTTAGCACGTCCACTCCCAGCCAGACATACCATCTTTGGCATCACACCCTTCTGTCAGGCCGCTTCTCAATGGCATCAGCTCAGCCCACTACCCTTCCAACACCCTCTTTTGTCAGCAGCACAAAGTTGATCTATTTACCCACCATCCCACTGATCTTTTTCACAAACAACTCAAGCTAAAGGAAAGAGGGGATGTGGAGATGTCAGCCAGCCAGTCAAACAGCCGTCCAGCCAGCTCCTTTCCTTCAGTCGGCTGTAAAGCCCATCTGCTGGAGGCAGCATTAGATGCAATATCCAATTCAATCCCTTCCCTCAACCTTCCAGAAAGCTTTTAGCCACATTTTAGCACACAAAAGCTGCTGCTCTGGCCTTTGTAGCCTGAGCTTCTATTTAAGAAGGTGAGGGTGAGGATGCAGGGAGAAGAAATCAATAAAGTTTCCTGGCTCTCAATCTTCTTGGCCTGCAGTAGAGGTGTTTTTAGGTTAGGAGGGGGAGGAAGGGGAGTGGAAGGAGGTGGGCTGTTTTTGTCATTCATAAGCTTTGCTGACAAATCCTTGACATCATTTGGCGGATTGTATCGATAACTTCTTCCCCGGACTGCAGAGGACAAATCGAAATCATTTGTCTGGCTTTGTTGGGTTGGTGGTGGTGCGGGGGTTGGGGTGGTGGGGTTGCCATGGGCAGTGGAGGGAGGACGACATCCGGGACAAAGCCAGTGCTGCCAGCCTTGGCCGTGACATTGGCAGCTGAAGGCATTTGTACTGCAGAGAAGTTCAAAGGTCATCGCGGTGACAAGCAGGTTGTGC
>NW_023339718.1:5711408-5716257 GCF_004916995.1 Morone saxatilis
ATTGAATTGAATTGAATTGGTTAATTCAATTCAATTTACAGTTTGATTGTTTGTTTGGTTACAGTTTCTCTTACCGATGATGAAGATGATGAGGGGACGAGACCTCCGAGGAGGGAGGATGCTGACTTCCTGAAGGAGTCCAGAACTTTCCGTCATGTCAGAATCTGAGTCTATGGAAAGCTGAGACTGGACTGGGGAAGGAGGAAGACCAGGAGAGGGAGCTGAGAGGAGGGACATTGTGAAGAGTCACATCAAATCTCCGCGACTCAACAACTGACTGACTGAACTCCTGGAGAACTGAGAACTTGGAGAAATTAGCTCTTCAAGAACTGAACTCCAAGAGAACAAAAATCTCAGAGACCCGCACTTGCAGAGAACCAAAATCCCAAAGAACTCATAGAGAATCTAATTTAGAATGAAGTCTTACCCTCTGTGCTGACTGTGTCCTGTTCTTTCTCTGTCCCCCTCTCGGAGTGGATAGGTCGGGTCACTGCAGGTCCAGCTGGACCCGGGGTGAGCAGTTTGGGTTCAGGATTCGTTTGGGGGGTTCCAAGTGGTGTTTTATTGTTGATGGAGGAAACCTGGGCTGTCAGTGGGGCTAGGGCAGATGTTTTGGGAGTTTGGGGCCCAGAATGTGTTAGTGGGGCTACTGTGGGTGTTGTTTGCGATATTGGGGGTATTGTTTGGGGTATAAGGGGTATTTTCTGTGGTATAAGGGGTGTTGTTTGTGGTATTGGGTGTATTTTTTGGGGTATTTGGAGTATTGGGGGTGATATTTGGGGTTTTATAGGGGGTAGTAATGTGATTTTGGGAGGTATTGATGGTGTTAAAGGAAGAATTAGGGGTGCTGTTGTGGGTATCTGGGGTATTATTGGAGCAACTGATGATGTTGTAGGGGGTAGAGATGTTTCTTTGGGGAGTAGTGAGGATATCTGGGTTATTATTGGGGCTACAGATGTTGCTCTGGGGGGTATTGAGGATATCTGGGTTATTATTGGGGCTACAGATGTTGTTCTGGGGGGTCCGAGGCTCAGTTGGAGTCTCTCCAGGCGAATAAAGGTGTCCCAGGTGATGGACTCAGGACCCCCCAGCTGTCTTGTTGTGATCAGGCACTGCTGCAGGAAGTCGATGGGGTCCTCAGGACGATGATACAGAAGACCTGTTAACAGACTCTGAGACACACATTGATTACTGTTGACTGACTGATTGATTAGTGTGATTGACAATAATTAATGCTCGTTGCTGCCTCCCTGATCTCACCAACTGTTATCTATACACCTCAGTCAGGCTCTATAACTGGATATACCTCAGAGAAGGTGTCTGTCTGTCTGTCTGTCTGTCTGTCTGTCTGTCTGTCTGAGAGTTACTCCATGATTAGAATAAGGGTAATTTTCTGTCTGTTATGACTCAGAGTGAACAGCTGATTATTTGACTGGATAAAATGCTCTCTCTCTTTTGCTCTCTCTTCACTTCTATCATGTTAAGTGCTGTAACCATGGCAACCGTCTACCCATCATGTCTGTATGCCAAGTATGGGAAGTGGAGAGAGAGAAAAGAAACACAGAAATCAGTCCACAGGCAGCAGAGAAAGTTGCTACATTACAACCCGTTCACTCTCTGTTCACACACACTGATTATTATAGAAAAATATCCATCATCACCTTCTAATGTTATTTTGAACTTCTGAAACTTTTGTTCTCTACTAGCTCCTGAGGGAAATATGATGTGCGTTCAAATGCGTTCACCAGCTAGTGTTTTCTATCCTTTTTGCTGTAGGTGAGATCATGAATGAATCCATCTTTCCAGACTTCAATCTGTACATTTGTGTCCAACCACAGCACTTCAGACCAATCAGACTCCTCTGAGGAACGGCTGGCAGCTACAGAATGAGCTACAGGCGGGGTTTAATGCTACCTGTGTCTGAAAACAAAAATGGCGCCACCTAAAGATGTGAGCAGCTGCAATATAACAACAACAGAGGAGAGGTTTTGGGGGATGCTGAATGCTGATTAATACATTGCAGCTCCATTTTAGAATCAATACAGCTCAGTGTCATTGGTGTGAATGTTTAGATGTAACATTTCTTTAAAGGTATGTTCTAACAGTGCATCATTTATCATTGACCTGTGCCTTTGTCTGTTTTTATGTATTAATCATATAAATAACCTCAAAATGAATTAGCCCCTGGGAGTTTAAATATTTCCTGATTTACACGTCCATTTTGTATTTTGAAAAAAAAGGATTCAGTATCCTCAATAACCCCCAAACCTCTTATATTGTCCAAATCAGCAAATCAGCTGCTGAGATGTTGTCCATATAGCTGATTATTAATGCTAATTATGCTAATTGGAGCATCAGTCAGTGTAACTGCTGGAGATCCAGACTGAACATTTCTAACCTTAAACTTTATACTCAACAGTTCTGCTTCATGGTGAGAAAATATTGTCTGGGAACTATTTTCCAAACAGTTTCAGATGGTTCTGTGTAACAAACCCATCTGGAGCAGTCAGGTTAGGAAACAGTTATTTTAATAAACCAGTGTTTAGTTTAATAGCAGCTCGTTATAATGGGAAACTTTTATTGTTTTTACAGAATCTGTTACACATATTTTCAGATTATTAGGAACAAAATGAAACATTTCTTGCCTCATTTTATCTCACAGTAGTTTTTTTTCTAGCTGCTATCTGTCAGTCTTCTTCCTTCAACACATAAAAAGATTCTTCTTATAATGTGTGAAATAATAATGATGAATAATATAAAAAATTAAATGAGGAAATGTTTCCAGTAAAAACAGAATAATTTATTATCTAATGACAATTAGGAAATATGTCACAATAACATGAAAAATATCTTTTATAATGTGAAACAGATCATCAGAGCTTTATAGTAAGAAACTGTCTGTAATCTACAGTGATTTAAATTAAATTAAATCAGAAACTGTCTCACCTCCAGCAGCTGAGGGACATGATGGTGAGACAGGTACTCCTTTGCTTCTTTGGTGGTCATCATCAGCCTCTTCTTCTTCTTCGTCTGTTTCCTTCTTTCTCTTCTTTCTTTCTTTCTTTCTTTCTTTCTTTCTTTCTTTCTTTTCTTGTTTCTGTTCTTATTGTCCTCTCATTTTCTTGTCAGCAGGTTCTTCTTCTGTCTTTGTGGTCAGAATGATTGACAGCAGCATCAGGTGGCTGGAGCCGTTGCCACGGTAACATCTGTATTTAATCATGGTGTTACTGTGCTAACGAGGCACAGTGACACCTGGTGGTAGAGCAGAGAACTACAGACTGTTGGTATTTGGCATCTGAGTTGTGCTAATGAATTAAATCCTTAATTAACCAAAATATTTTTCATGTATTTGTTGCTTTATTTTTCAGTGCACTGCACTGACACTGCACATTAATGACACATTTCTGTAAGTCACCAGAGTTAGCCAAGAGGATTATGTTCATCTCTAGGGCCTGGACAGACAGTACAGAGGCTCACAATGCAAAACCACGGACAGGTATGGACTATATAAGATAACATTAGACACTTCCTGATACATAAAACACAGTGTAATATGTAATGTAATGTAAGCACTTGGCGACGGGGGCAAGGAAAAACTGCCTTTTAATTAACCCTTTAAAAGGATTAGAATGGGGCTGTATGTGTCCAGTTCTCCGCAGCTTTACCAGAGAATACTGACAGCACTGACAGCACTGGGATAATGCGATTCTTTCTTGTGAACCTCTTGTGAACCAATATGCAGTCATTCTTATGTTAAACTGTAGGGCCATAAATACTCTTGCACAGATGAAACAAGAATCTCCATATTAAATCAAGTTTTCCCAACTCAGAAAGTTGTATTTTGTATATATAGGGCAATAAGAGTAGTGATGCTAGCCTGTGACCAGGTTGTTAAACAGTAAGTGATATGGGAAATGACCATAAAGTGTATATACATCTTAACAGCCTCTGTTGGCATGTAATCTCAAATGAACCTGAAATTGAATTTGACCTTGTTACAGACCCTTTTCACCTGAGCTTTGAATGAGAGTTTGGAATCAATCAGAACTCTGAGGTGCTTGTATTCAGATACGAAAACCTGGCTCTAGACTTGGACTGCTTCTTGTGAAAAACATGCATACTGGTTTAGACACATTAGTAGCAAACAGCATCGCTTCAACCATGCTGTTACATGAACCATTGAGTCTTCTGCACACATTTGGATGTTGGTGCAAGATCATTAATATATAATGTATTTGGGCCCAGGGTAAATCCTTGTGGGACGCCTTTGGACAAACCAAAAGGCAGCTGATTGATGAGTCTGTACTGTGAGGTTCAACAGCACCTTTAGTTCAGATTTGATTGTTTCTGTTTAAAAGCAGTTGTCCTTTGCAGTTGAAGAATTGGATTGGGTGCAGAGAAAATGCAACTGAACTAGTGTTCAGATGGCATTGATTTTCTTAGCTACCAGTTTCTCTGCAACATTTACCTCTGTAGTTAGGATGCTGATAGGCCTGTAATTACAGGTAGAAAATGGATCTCCACTTTTGAATATTGGAACAACAGTCGACTTCCAGACACTTAGAAACATTGCCAGAAGAGGTTTGTAATTGTGGTAACAGGACTGGTTAGTGTTGTACAAAGCTCTGTGACCATAACATCCATAACAAATTCAATAGATATATCACTTTGCTCTTTATTGTTTAAGATACCTGATCATTCTCATTTCTTCTGATTCAGTGACATTCCTTATGCTCCATTGTATTAACTGGATGTACAGGTAAAAAACAGAGTGCAATGGTAGCTACAGAATACAACACAGCAGTGGTTTAAAGCTTTAGTTACTTCAGTTGGATTGTTTGTAACTTTA
>NW_023339718.1:5716273-5719164 GCF_004916995.1 Morone saxatilis
TTTATTTTAAGTTCAAGCAGCTTCCCTTCTTATCATGATGTTCTGTTATTGTTTTTAACTGGTTTCAGATCATTGCTTTTTCTATTACTGTCAAGAAAGAAAATCTGCTTTAACTTTTCCCAATTTATTTACCACATTGTTCCTCAATGTAGCAAAATGATGTCTGTCATGACTCAATTTAGTTTCAATTCCAGTTTTTAAGACAAGATCCCGTTTGACATAGATGTAAAATTATTTGTGAAAGGTGTTGCAATGACCACAACTTAAACTAACGTTAAACCTTGAGGTCAAAGTGCATCCACTAAAAGTATTCACTGCCACTGATTATTATTGTCAGTGTCTGACAGCATTATGGACAGGATCCCTACAGAGATAGACCCTTAGTTTAACCACAAACTTAAACATAATCTACCAGACTCCATGACTCCACTATATCTTTACATAGCTAATAGTTGTTCGCTGCTATATTAATGTTCATGATATAAAACCTTTAATTATAACAAATGATGATATGAGTTTACTGGTTTATAGAAACTTTATTTAAACACTGTGTGAGGCCCACAGCAGAAGAGCAGCATTCTCTGGTTCGACTGAATGGACCTCACAACAATGCAGGAATGTGTGTGTGCATGTGTGTGTGTGTGTGTGTGTGTGTGTGTGTGTTGGGAGCCTCTCTCTGGTTGATATAGCAACCATGATGTAAGCCCACAGGGGGGGTTGTCCCCTCTCTCTTTCATTGTGTCAGACTGTGTGTGTGTGTGTGTGTGTGTCAATGTGTGTGTGTGTGTATGTTAATGTGTGTGTGTGTGTGTTAATGTGTGTGTGTGTGTGTGTGTGTTAATGTGTGTGTGCCGACCAGCCGATGGACTCAGTCACTCGGTGGAGAAACGAGACGAGTTGAACGGACAGAAACAGAAGAAAAATAACGACAGGAGCGATTACTCGATGTGGAAACGAGGAGAGAAAGCTGAAGAAAAGTTTGTGATGTTGAGGTGAAGTAACTCTTTATTGAAAACTTTATTTAAACAGTTAATTTGAACAGAGTTAACGTTCTGTCTCATCATTTGAAAGAAGAAGAAAACTTTACTGAAACTTTGTCAGGAAACATGTTTTGATGATTAATTGTTGGATTTTGCTGTTGGATTTTGGAGCCACACAGAAACTGTCTGTGTGTAGTTTCCTATGGCGGCCACTAGGCAGTGCTGCAGACTGGTATTTTAATGAATGAAGCTGCTAATTAATGCGTTCATATGTGTGTGTCCTTTGTGTTGTAAATGTAATTAGACACTCTAGGTTTGTGTTGTTGTTGACCTACTTCTGCTGAAAGCAGACCAAAGGCCGGCTACTTTAACATGGACTGGGTGAGACCAGACTGCTTTATTTTTTCTTCTGTTTTTGATGTAGTTTTTAATTAAGTTTTAGTCTCATTCTCTCTGTGAGGTCCAGTTTTATTCTTCCATCCTGCCAGAAGAAATAAACCAAATAATACCTGCGAGAATAAATCATTTACATTGAGTAAATCACTCAGTTCAGTTTAATAAATAATTTGTCCTTTTACAACTGATGTTTTGGATGTTTGTTAAAGCTTGTGATGCCTAGGTTACTTTATTTGTACTCAAAAGTAGATTTGGTTTGCAGTAAAAGGTACAAGGTATCCCTCCTTACAAAATATAAAACAACAAACAACACAGACAATAAACAAACATGATAAAGGATAAAGATAAAAGTTAAAGTGCTCCAGGCTCTAAGAATTAGGACCTACACAGAGAGATCAATCAAAAACCATTAAGATCAATAACCACTTAGAATGAAATAAGGTACAAAAAAAAATAACTCTGTGCCATTGTAATATAGCATTAGGGGTTGAATGTGACTCTGTTTGTAGGCATGTTTTCTAAAATCAATAATCTTGTCTTTAGTTGAAGATAGAAGTCCTCACACCACAAAGTCATCGATGACTGTGACTGCTCTCATCGTCCTGAATGGAAACTAACAATAACAGAGTCATCTGCATACCTTAAAAATGGTTCTGTTTTCCCACATGCTTTGACACATATTTGTGTGGATAAATAACAGGGATGAAAACACACATCCCTGTGGGGAGCCAGTGGAGTCCATTTATCCTCGCTCTTTGTGTCCTGTTGGTTAAAAAGTCCAGAAACCAATACATACAATACAAATTGTTCTGAAAGTCTTCTGGCTATAATATGAGGTTGGATTGTGTTAAAAACACAGGAAAAATCAACAAATGGAAGTCTAGCATGAAACCAATTTCCTTCCAAATGTTGGAGAAGTTCAACAAAGTGGCATCCTCTACACCTCTGTGTGGCCGATAAGCAAACTGCACAGGATCAAGTGCATGCTAGGTTTTCCTTAAGATTTTTGATTTCACCAGTTTTTTAAAGGTTTTCAATTGATGAGTGAGAGCAACCTGTCTAAAGTCATTCATAGTTCTAGGGTAACTGGCTTTGGGAACAGACAACTACCACATCCTCCTTCCAGAGCACAGGTACCTGCTGTGCAATATAGGACTCAGTTCTCTCACAAATCTTGTCAGGTCCCTGACTCTTATTTACCCTCACCAAGAGGAAGACCTTTTCAACATCCTTCTGGTCTGTCAAAGTGCTGATTGTCTCCAAGTAAGTGAATTTATCAATCAAAAATATCAAAGTGAGTAGAGAAACGATTAAGGGATTAATTAGCAAACTCCACATCTGAATTAAAGCCAACCAGAGTGACGTGGCTGCTGTTCTTTGGGTTCTGGAGGTCTGCTATCATTTTCCTGCTAGACCTTGCCAAGCTTAAACAAGATTATTTGCAGCCATTTTGCTCTCTAATTCAGATTTATAGTTTTTTTTTAAAGTGCTATCTTCAATTCAATTCAATTTTAT
>NW_023339718.1:5719189-5727321 GCF_004916995.1 Morone saxatilis
AAAGCTAGCGAGACAGCTAGCAAAGGTGGAAATAGCACTCGCTCCTGCCTCCTCTGTTGGCCCATGGTTCCACCCCTCTCCCCCTCCCGTCAGTGTGTCGTCCAAGCCACGGCCCCCACGAAACTGCGTTCAGCGCCGCACACCACGGAAAATGAAGCGGCAGGGAGGAGAGGAGAGGAGAGGAGAGTAACGTTAGCATTACGCTAATACAAGCTACAAACGTAGGCCTACGTAGGAAAAGTTACATATTTCATGCAAATAACAAATCATCCCCAAAGCAAAATAAATAATTACCTGGTCCAGCCAGAAAGATAGCACCCCTCGGCATCACTCTTCAGGCCACTTCGATCCCCTCAGTTGTCTCCACCGGGGCTCAAAATTTTGCTACACCGATGGTTGACTCTGGGTTCTTGCACCTCTTGCTGCTATCCAGAGCCTTTTTGTTTAGCTGCCTTTTCATCCTCCAGCTTTCTTTCTTTGCCTTTTTTCTCGGGGCCAAGGCGTTACAAGTAACCCGTTGGGAAGCAGTACTCTTTCTCAGCATTGGCTCAGAATTTTAGTATTGAAACCTGTCGTTCTGCCTAACTCTGGCGTTCTGGCAGAGAAGCTGTGCCTGTTTTCCGGCAACAGGCTAGCATAGGGTCGCGCGCGCAGCAAGGCAGGCGACTGAGGGGGGCAAGGGGGGTGCCAAGAACTAAGGACATGAAGGCATCTGATTGGTTTTGCTCTTCTACCGGAAAGCAGGCACGGATTGGGTCAAAGTTTTCTCAGTCCTGCAGGCTGACAGAGAGCTCTGATTTTCTCCATTATTTTTTCTGAAGACATAACGAATTGATTCCTCTGACAACAGAGGGACCATTTCACCCAGGTATAACAAAACGTGCTTCCTGAACAGACATTGCCGGACCCTACCTTTAAATGTACAAACTGCGAACGATCTGATAAGTATGAGCTTAAACCAGCGTTAGTGCGCGGTTCCTTTAATGCCAGTTTGATGCTCAAGTCTCTGAAAAAGGAATATTATGGTCAAATTGGGTGTCAAATGCAGCACAAAGATCTAATAATACAAGGTACAGAGACGAAGAAGTCCATTTGTCGGAAGCAATCAAAAGGTCATATACTAACTTTAACCAGAGCTGTTGTCTCTGTGCTGTGATGAACTCTAAATCCTGACTGAAAATCCTCAAATAAACTATTGTTATGTAGAAAGTCACACAACTCTTTGGCGACTACTTTCTCCAGAATCTTAGAGAGGAAGTGTGTAGATTTGTGACGTCTCTGATCTTGAAGGTGTCTATAAGGAAACGGTCACACGTGCAAATTCAGATGAGCTGAAAAAAGTTTAATTTTGGCTCTGCAACTGGAAATGAAAGTTACTAGGCTCGTTGGAGAATTGATCACTGCTGATTGCCACACAGTGCATGCTGGGTAGATTTGTGACGTCATGAACATGTGGGAAACGTTAACCTCACAAGATCAAGGCAGACACAGTTTATAGAGCCAGGCGCCACATTTTCTCTCCACTGAGTGCAAAACCCAGAGCATGATGGGAAACTGTAGCTGCTGATGGTTTAATCTGTTACGGACAGATCTTGTGTGTTTAATAATAATAAGAAAGTTTATTTATAGATCTGAACATGGTCTAAACCATACAGACAGCCTACAGATGATCTAATAGGATCACACATTTCTTTGAAGGAAACTGTCTCCTGTTGTCTGATCTTGTCCACTTCAGTTCATCTCTAACCAACCTAATGTGTGAATGTACTCTCCCTGTCCAGGTTTAGCCCCTCCCACTGATGATCATAGCCCCACCCACAGCTCCAATATGGCTGCCAAAAAACTCTCAGGTTTACCTCCTCCACCCCTGTCTTCACCCTCTCACCAGAATGGGAGCATCGGCGGGGCAGCACCCAAACACTCTCCAGCCCCGCACCATAATGGCAGTGTGGAGGCCGGACTGGGACGCAGTCCCAGTAACACCAGTGCTCCCAGCAGCAGGACCCCAGCCTCCTCCTCACCCCTAAGGACCCTCAGGACTCTCGGAGGTCTAGTGACTCCTGCACCAGCTGAAGGCAGCTCCTCCAGGCCCCGGGGTCAGAGCCTCAGCTCTGCTCTGAGCTCCAGGACGAGAACCATGACTTCAATGAGCAAGGTAACTGTTCAGAGTGATCCAGAATGTGAACTGGTTTGCAGAGCTGAATGTTTCAGGTCTGTGCAAAGTGTAATCTTCAGCTTCTGTGATTGGCTGTTAGTGAAATGCATTTTTGGAGTCATAGTTGACTTCTCTCAACTCAACTCTTATGTCCATAGACTTCTTGTACCTCTGACTTTTTTTTATCAAAGATGGTGCGAATATTCACCTCACGTTACTCTTTAGTTTACCTGTGGGATCATTTGTACTCATACCGCCGTAGTAAGACTAGCGTTACTCAGGAGAGTAACTATTGCCCTTTATTCTGTCTTCCTACGGCAGTATGAGTCTAAACAGATTTTGCTGTGATTTACTTTCAATAAACAGATCAAAAGGATGTGCGCTCAAGCAGCTGCTCTGTCTCTTCGCTCCTCCACAAAAAATCCAACATATATAAGTTACAATGATTTCAACTTGCGTAAAATTGCTATCTATTTGTACATTTGCATTGACTTTGTATGTATTCTACATTTTAGTGGGAACGCATCATTACACAATTGTTGATTTTCTGATTGTCTGAGAACATGAATTGTGTTTAATAACCCACGGGTGGTTCCTGCGTTGTTGCTGTAGCGTAGGAGCAGCCAGCAGGAGGAGCCAGAGGCATTGTTGGACCTGATCCTGGAGTGTCAGGGTCAGAGACTGGACGACCAGAGAGCCAGCCAAAGCCTGCTGCCTGACCCAGGACCACCTACTCTTTGTGGGGCCTGCAGCCCTGACCAGCCCACCTTACCTAGTCTGGACTTCTACTACATGCTGATACACTACCAGGTACCAACATAAAAATATTCTCCATTAGCAGCTTTTACAGAGGAAACATAATGACACTATAGTGACGTTTGTCATCATCAGAGAAAACATTCATAGGTTGAAACGTTGGTGAAATGTTTTGTTTTTTCTTGTTTCCAGTTGTGAGTAGGATGCTGCCATTTTAAACTATGACTCACTTGGTATTTTATACAATGTCAGAGCAGTACAGACTGTCAGTGGGGCCTTCCAGAGTTCAATAACCAAACAGCCATTGATTTGAAGCACAGATGTTGAGCCTGAAACTAGATCTGACTGCTACAGTTCAGGAATGTACCACAGGGCAGTGGAACACTTTCAGGTTGAATGAAAGGAATGAGTCATCAATAAACTGACATTCAGTTGGCAACATGTAGAAAATCTGAACAGGAAAACACTCTGAGAGAGGCAGAAGGTGTCACAGTAGGCAACAGGGAGGTTTACACATAAGGGTACAGGGTACCGGAAGGAGCAAGTATGGGTGGAACAGGGTACATGATACCTCTCCAGGTACAAGATAACCATCAACCACCAGGAAACAGGGTACAGGAACAGGGTACAGGTAGGAACAGGGCACAGACAAGAATGGGGTAAAGCCAGGAACTAGGTACAGACAGAAACGGGGTACAAATAGAAACAGGGTACAGGGCACAGACAGGAACAGGGTACAGATAGAAACAGGGTACAGGCAGGGACAGGGTACGAATAGGAACAAATTACATTTTATTTGTATAGCGTCATAACAGAGTTATCTCAGGACATTTTCAAATAGAGCAGGTCTAGGACCGAATCCTTTTTAACATTTAAGAGACCCAACAGTACCACCATGAGCAATCACTTGGCGACGGGGGCAAGGAAAAACTGCCTAAGAGGCAGAAACCTAGGACAGGGTGGGTGGTCGTCTGCCTCGACCGAGACAGGAACAGGGTACAGACCGGAATGGGGTAAAACCAGGAATGAGGTACAGACAGAAATAGGGTACAGACTAACCTGACTTACTCACCATCTGCCTGTTCCATGGGTCTTACTGTCTGCCTGTGTACAGTCTGACAGGATGGAGGACCAGAGGTGTTCCCTTCCTGATCTGGTTCCTGAGGGTCAGGAGGATTTCTTCAGTCTGGTTCAGAGAGTCCAGTCCAGGAGGATGGACGAGCAGAGAGCCTCGCTGCTGCTGACACACACTGAGGAAGACCTTAACACACACACCACTGGCTCCTCCCCCCACCACCATCATCATCATCATCATCATCATCACCACTGATGAAGAGGGTTCTTAGGAGCCTTACTGGGTTAGGTTTTTTTTTTTAAGTATTATTTTTTGGCCTTTTTGCCTTTATTTGATAGAGATGGCTGGGTAGAAGCAGGAAGCGGGGGGGCAGAGAAGACGGTTATGTTTATTTGTATATTGGGCCGCAGGTTTGTTATTATGTGTATGGGTCACCAGCTCTACCGGGTTAGGGTTTTATTGGAACATTTTAGACTGAAACCAGAATCCAGACTATGTTGTTATGGAAACGGAAGACCCGAGACCAGATGGATGTGTTCCTATTGTTCTCCAGGAGGTCCTAGCTACCACCAACTCTGTGGATCAGTGACTTTATTGATTCACATCCTGCTGCCAATCTCACTTATTCTCTTCATCATTATCAGGTGAACATCCTCTGCTGTAACACCTGACAGTCTGCTCCTGTTCAATATATCAATGATCTAATATCAATACCTTAACCTCCTCCCATATTAGTCTTTGACGAGTTTAGAAAGACGTTTTTACCATCATTAACTAATTTGTGCAACTGAAGGTAGTTAGTGAACTTTGGTGGAAGTGTTCTATTTTTTGAAGCACAAATCTGAACACTTTTTTAAAATTGGTCAAATTGTATGGCTGAAAAGTGAGTTTTATATACTTCATACTATATTTAGGGCACCCTAAGGGACTTTACTGTTGTTTGTTAAAATTGTATAAAATAAGCAGTAAAAAGAGAGATTTTCATTATCTTCAGTAATCACACACAAGGGGCTACTAGCTATATATTCCATATAAATGTAGAGAAATAAAGAGAGAACAATCAAGTATTGGATATCTATGAACTCATAAATTGATTTTGACCATTGACAAAAATGTGATTTTTCATGGGATCCAAAAATTTAAAGGTTATACTCTTAGATACTCAAAAGTATGTCCATACCAATTTTCAAGACTTTAGACCAACCAGAACACGTTTTAAGGTGTTTTCCCTTATCCCTTTAAATAGAGTCTGAAATGGGACCAATTTAGCTCATTTCCAGTTCTATATTTTCAGTCTGAGACAAAGCATCATTGTTTATCTCATGGTCAAAATCCACCAGGTACGGCCATGACGCGTTCTAGAGCTGATCACACCCGTTGTACACAACGCTAGTGATTCCACCAGAAGTGTCAGTCCGCTCTGCTCCGTGGACAATATGTGGCTGCTCTATTTTTGAGGGAAAAGGAAACCAACTCACGTCAAGCAGATCACACTGACAGGAAGTCAGACTCAGGACAAACTACACAAATCAAGTCGGGCAGGAAGGCGCTCTGAAGTTAGCTAATAGCTTCAAGTTAATATCCATCAGTGAACTCTGTGAATCCCTGAGAGTTGAGGCAGAGAAGGTGCAGACATCAGAGGAAAAATGTGTAACTTTCTAACCAAACTCCATTCAGAAAACAAGTATTTTAAAAGTTGTTCAACATCAACATCACAATGTAATTATTTCAGCATCCTTTTGAACCGTTTATTGACATTAAATCACAAAAACACCAGTTTATTTTGGGCTTGAAATGAAAAGTTGCCATTAGACAGACTGAGGGTGTCCCTGTATTTGGTGAGCATGCTCAGTCGTGCTCTGCCTGCAGCAGATAACCAGATAAAGAAATCTGTGACCAGCTGACGTTGGATAGTACTTTTACATACATTTACCTCGTTATTGACATTTAACATCTCACATTGTGACATTGTATACATGAAATATATTATATGATATATATATGACAGAAATGACTTAAACATTTCTCTCTCATTATTAACTGATTTACTATTAATATTTGAATATCTGTTATCTGTCTGTCTGCTGATTTTAGACACTTTGCCCTGACAAATT
The DNA here is from genome assembly GCF_004916995.1 of Morone saxatilis. Classification (NCBI taxonomy): domain Eukaryota; kingdom Metazoa; phylum Chordata; class Actinopteri; family Moronidae; genus Morone; species Morone saxatilis. Next base: position 5,725,290 of record NW_023339718.1, read on the forward strand.
CTAACATTTTAATGAGTGAACCTTTCAAACAGATGTTTGATGATTGTATGTTAATGATGAACTCTCAGCTGTTTGATGAATCTGACTCATACAAACAAACCTGACAGATTCACTGTTTATTCTCATTGTTCTATCAGCTGTTTGGTTGTTTGAACTCTAATGCTGCCCTTTAAGAAAAGTTTAGAAAGTCTCACGATCCCCTGTGAAGCTTTAACGACCCCTAGTGGAGGTCCGCCCTTCAGGATGGGAACCAGTGTATTAGAGAACGTGTGTCTGAACCTCTGATGTGTCTTTAACTGTCGATTGAGGAGTGTGTTGACATTCTCTGTGACGTTCAGGTAGCGTTTTAAAATCATTAAAATTAGTTTTTCTGTTCATTTAACTCTACTGACATTTAAAATTGATCTGTATCTGTACTTTCTGTGTCACTGCTGAACTCTCGGTGTGTTTGTGGACCCACAGTCTTCCAGGTTCAGGGTCTGTGTAGAACCAGGGTTCCTGTGGTGAACAGGAGCTGTGAGAGGTGGACTCCTCAGGGTCCTGGACATCATGTTGAAAATGTCTGCTGTGTGTTTACCTTTAATGTTGCATTCCCACAAAACATGAAGAAAAATATTAATGGGAGTAGATCACATACAAAGTCACAGCAAAGACGAAAATATGTGCCGGCGACGCAAATTGTAAAAATCATCCAAAATAACCCCATTCACAATTTCATCAAGTTGACAACATTGAGCAGTGAGGTGGTCATTGTAGAGTGTGTCTGGGTTGTCTGTGTGGAGGAAGGACAGACAGCTGCTGGAGCCCACAGACAGCTGCCCACAGACAGACAGCAGCCCACAGACAGCTGCTGGAGCCCACAGACAGCAGCCCACAGACAGCTGCTGGAGCCCACAGAGTCACACCAGATCATAACAGAAGTTATCTCAGGACACTTTTCAAATAGAGCAGGTCTAGACGAAACTCCTTTTGGCATTATTTACCGAGACCCAACAGTTTCCACCATGAGCGAGCACTTCGCAACGGTGGCAAGAAAAAACTTCCTTTTAAAAGGCAGAAACCTAGGACAGACCCCGGCTCTAGGTGGGCGGTCGTCTGTCTCAGAGAGAGAGAGCGAGAGAAAGAGAGAGGTGACTGATGAGGCTGAACATGAAGAAGATGATGATGACGACGACGACAACGATGGGGGACAATGAGCAGTGATTATAGTAATAATAGTATCTGTAGTAGTAATAATAACAATAATATCAGTAATATTAGCAATGGGAGTCAAGCAGGACCATGGCAGGAGGCTCCACCAGGATCCATGAGAACCTGTAAGACGAGAAAGCATAAGAACCAGAACTCCGGGGAAGAAGTGAAGTTAGATAACATGCATTAATGAGACATGAATGAGTGCAGAAAGAGAGAGAGAGGAAGAGAGCAGCTCAGTGCACCATGGGAAATCCCCGATAGTCTAGGCCTATAGCAGCATGAACTAAGAAAAAGGATGGTTCAGGACCTCAACCTGATCCAAGCCTAACTATAAGCTTTATCAAAGAGGAACGTCTTTAAGCCTACTTAAATGTGCGGGGGTTGTCTGCCTCCCGAACCACAAAACTTGGAAGCTGGTTCCACAGAAGAGGCTTAGGTAATGAAGGCTCTGGCTCCTGTTCTACTTTTAGAAACTATAGGAACCACAATGTAACCCTGCATGTAAGAGAACGCAGTGGTCTAGAGGGGTGAATATGGGTTACTATGAGATCTTTAAGATTAGAAGGGGCCTGACCATGAAAGACTTTATAGGTGAGGAGGAGAATTTTAAATTCTATTCTAAATTTTACAGGGAGGCCAGGGCAGAGAAGCTAGTACAGGAGAGATGTGATCTCTTTCCTAGTTCCTGTCAGTAATCGTGCTGCAGAGTTTAGAATTAATTGGAGCGTCTTGAATGACTTATTGGGGCAACTCATAATAACAGAGTTGCAGTAATCCACCTAGAAGTGCAACAAGTGCATGGATTCAGTTTTTTGCATCTGTCTGTGACAGGATGTGT
>NW_023339718.1:5727421-5733692 GCF_004916995.1 Morone saxatilis
AACACACACACCACCCCCGCGCAAGAACATCGCTAATCAAACCCACACACAAACACACACATAGCAACGCAACACCGTTTGCCACCCGCACCCCACCACCATCATGCACAGGAGCCGTACTCACCCTACCTGCAAACACGGACAGGTACTAGTACAAACACGGAAAGGCTATTAGTACAGCAAACAGTTCCCGCGGGGCGGGGCGGGGAGGCGAAAAAAAAAAAAGGGCGAAGAGAGAGAGAGAGAGAGAGGAGGTATCTAAAATAGCAGCTGCAAACAAGCCAGGCACGAGCACCAGGTCTCATCCCATACCAACCAGGAACGGTACTAACTACTGCACAACAGGACCAGGTATAATACGTGTCAAAACAGGAACGGTATCTCAATACTACAACAGGAAGGCTACTAGTACAAACAGGAAGGTATCTAGGTACACGCAAACAGCGAACGTCCTAATACCTACAAACAGGAAGGTACTAGTAACGCAACACAGGAAAGGATCCACCACATAGCTGCAAACCAGGAAGGCTACCTAGTACAACAACAGCGCAACCCGTACTCAGTACAGCAAACAGGAAGGCTAACTACCAACTACTGCAAACCAGTGTAATGGATAACTACATCACTAGCAAACCAGGAAGCTACAATACTCACCAAACAGGAAGGTACTCGCGGCCAGTACAAACACGGCGGACAAGTACTTATACAAACACGCCGAAAGGTATCTAATACAAAACAGGAAAGCGTACTAATACTACAACACAGGAGGTCCTAATACAAACATTGGAAGGTCCTACCATACCTGCAGCAAACAGCGAAGCCGTCTACTAACTACCTAACAAGCCCGCAAGGTACTACGCCAAAAACAGGAAAGGTCCTAATACCAAACATGAATTACTCAACTACTGACAAACCGGAAGGTTCCTAATACTACTACAAACCAGGAAGGTCCTACTACAAACAGAAGGTATCTCAGTACAAACAGGGAAGGTCCGAATCACTCAAACAAACAACGGAAGTACTTAATACTACAAACAGGAAGGTCCTTAATACAAACACCGGAAGGTTACTAATACCTGCAAACAGGAAGCGTACTAATACTGCAAACAGAAAGTTCTATAACTACAAAACAGGAAGGTCCTAAATACCACAAACAGGTACAGGTACTAATACTGCAAACAGTGAAGGTCTAATACTGCAAAAGAAAGGCCTAATACTACAAACAGGGAAGGTACTAGTACCTAAACAGGAAGGTATAATCACCCCGAAAAACAGGAAGGTACTAGTACTGCAATCACTTGAGACAACTGCAGTACACCTGTCCGTCGTCCTCCAGGTGTGGCTCTGCGGCGGGGTCGGTGCACACAGGAGGAGAATCGATTAATCAGACAGAACGTCACTGACTTCCTGGCTCTGACCGGCATCAGCTCGGCCAATCAGCTTCTGTTTCCTCAGAGGTTCAAAGAGGAAGAGGCAGAGATTAAGAGGCTGAGAGCACAATATCACTTCCTGGAGAGGATCGGTATGTAAACACATCTTCATCATCATCAATGTTATTGTTATCATCGTAATCAGTGATGGTCCTTTCTGATCTCCTCTCTGTTTGTCTGTCTGTCTTCCCTCTCTTCTCTGGTTCTTTCCTGTGCTGTCGTCTGCCTGCTGTTCCTCTGTCTGTCCTCTCTGTCTCTGTCTCTCTCTCCGTCTTCTGTCTCCTTCTTCTGTCTGTCTGTCTGTCTGTCTGTCTGTCTCCAGCTGAGGGGATCCCTCGGACGTGTCAGCAGGTTTACACCAGAGCCATGAAGATTTTTGACGATAGGAACCGCATGGGAAGGTCAGAGGGCAAAGTTCAACCTGTTTCTGTTCAGACAAGAATCCCATTACATTCTGTCTGCAGAACCCATTATATGTTTGTTATAGATGTAGAACCCTCTTCATGTTAACGTTCTAGCTGCAGAATCATCTTTATGTTAAGGTTCTGTGTGTGTCCTCTGTCAGGTTCTCAAAGGAGGAAATCCATTCTCTGCAGAAGTTACAGAACCTCCATGGTAACGACTGGAGAACGATCTCTAAGAAGATGGACCGTAGTATCTATGCTTTAGAGAAGCGCTTCGCCAGCATCGGTAAACACAGAAGTTCTCTGAGGTTTTCTCAGGTTCTCTTACACCATGCAAACTCTTAATCACATTGATTAGTGATCAAACTGAATCTGTGTGTGTGGTTCCGTCCAGCTGCAGGTCGTGGTGTGTGGAGTTCAGATGAGGAGTCCAGGTTGAAGCAGGCTCTGAAGGCTCACCTGGAGGTCCTGGATAGTCCTGCAGGATCTGGTCTGAGCAGAGACCAGCTGTGTAACAACCTGCCCTGGAAGGAGATCAGTCAGCACGTTGGGACCAGATCCTGGGTCCAGTGTCGACTCAAGTGGTCAGTACACTGAAACTGTGCTGGTGCTGGTACTGTAATGGTACTGATATGATAATATTATAATGATAAGGGCGGCCGTGGCTCAGATGCAGAGCGGGTACTGTAATCATACTGGTACTGTAATGGTAATGGTACTGGTACTGTAATGGTGCTGGTGCTGGTACTGACTCTGGATCATGTCTGACAGGAACAGATAGAGAAAGATGCAGTAGTATTTATTATTATAGTACCAGTACTGTAGAACTAGTGTTGATAGTTTCACTCTTTCACAACAGAAAACCTTTGATACCTCAAATATAAACAGGTTTGAACAAAGAAAAGAAAACAGATGTAGTCCAGTTGCTCAGGTGCTCAGGTGTCTGTGTGTTTCAGGTTCTGCATCCTGAAACGAAAAATGACTTCAGGTGTCGGTACCTTCAACAGAGGAGCTGAAGGACTCCAGACTAAAATCCACCTCATTCACACGTAAGATCACAATCACACCTGAACAGGACACACCTGTGGTTCCTTTCAAAATAAAACAGTTCCATGTGAACAGTTTTGTTTTGAAAGGCCAAATAAGTCCAAAAGTATGTGGACAGCGTATTAGTCAAAGAATCAGAATCACTTTTTATTGATCAGGTATGTTCAAACAGACTAAATAAACAAGTTCTATAAAAATAAATATGTACAGTTACACATACATATAAACAAACATTTGTAGACAGTAGACAATAGTGCAGTGGTGCAGAAAGTGACACTTTGATTCAATAATCAATAATTAATTAATCAATAATCAGTCATTAATTATTCAATAATCAATCAATAATCATTGTGCGTTTCAGGTTGTACAACATGCGTGTGGACGATGTAGCAGACATCGACTGGGACGAGGTCGCTGAGACTGTTGGGTGAGGTCAAAGGTCAAACTGTTTTTAGTTCAGTCAGCTGATCATTAATGTGGTAATGCACTGCGACAGTATTATTAGTACTAACAGTACTCCTGTGTTGATGTTGTTGTTGTGTTTCAGTAAAGTGACCACTGTGTGTGTTCAGAAGAGTTTCCACAGACTGAAAGTTTCCAGAGTTCCAAACTGGGCCAGTTTATCCTACGGAGGTCAGTAATGTAATACTTTATTAGAGTACTTTATCTTATTAGAGTACTACGATATGAACCAATCTGTTCCACGACTATTTGTTCTAGATTAAACAAGCCAACAGTAAATGAAGTTGTTCAAATGAGCTCAGCCTTAAACATCTACAGCAGCAGTAAAACACTGACAGGGAACATTACGAATGCTTAAGACTTTTACTCCTTTCCTGTTGCTCAGAAATCATCGACTAACCCTGCAGCTGAAGGGTCTTCTCTCCTGAGGAGAGACGAGAAAGTTGGAGTAAAGAGGAGCGCGGCAGGCACAGCAGCAGCAGCAGCAGCAGCGCAGCAGGAGGAGGAGGAGGAGCAGCCACAGGAGGAGAACAAGTATCTGCTGTCTGACATCTTCAGCTCACACGACGAGGAGTATGTGGAGGTGGACAACAGTCAGCTGACCTCCAGACAATCAGGACGCAGATAAACAAACACAGGCCCCGCCCCTGCTCCAATGTGATTGGCTGTCACTGGTCAGTGGACAGAATACAGACTGTAGATGAAAACGAGACTGTAGATGAAAACGTTTGTTTCGAAGCTCCCGATGAATAAGATGTTGATGTTTTATGTCTTTAATGAAAGGATTTTCTTTCACCTTGTCTGTCTTTTATCAAACAACATGCAGTTACATCTATAGAGATCAATAATAATATTGATCAGAAGTGTGATCCGTTCCTCTGCTGCAGAGCTCAAATATCCAGTAGATTCATTAAGACTACTTAAAGTTCAGTTTTTAATTCAGAAATTCAGTTAATTAATGAATTGTTATTATTATTAATGGCTTATAATTATTATTATTATTATTATTATTATTACTGGTTTATGTCCAAACATTAACGCAGTGGAATATATTCATTCAATCGTACCTCCAGTTCTCTTAATTATTAATTAATTAATTAATTAGCATTAAAAACACTTTTAGTTGTGGACATTAATAAATAGATCAATTGATTTTGGATTCAACATTAAAGCTGTCGCTGGATTTTGTGACTGAAAACAAATCAATGAATGCCGACTTAATATTTGAAATCTTTATTAACAGTAAAATCTGTTTTTAATAATCAGTTCTGAACTCATCATCAATGAATCAGAATTTATTTTTTAAATATCAAACATTCAGATTCACACAAACGTCACATGATCAGTTTTAGACGAGCAGCTTGGTTTTGCAGCGAGAACACAGAACCTGACTGAAGCACATCCTATGAGCCATTGAGCAGCAGTGCATTGTGGGTAGTGTAGTTCATCTGGCAGTGATGGCCTGCAGGCTGCTGGTCCTCTTCATGATGTTGGGAACGAACAGAAGTCCCGATGCTCTCTCAATGGTTTCTATGGGAACCAGGAACCGCTCCAGAGGAACCTTCTCATCTATTGGTTCATTTGGTAAAACGTACGAGCGAAGCTCCACCCCTCTACCATCCAACTGCTCCAGGATCAGCACCTGAAGAGACACAGGTCAGGTGAGCAGACACAGGACAGGTGAGGTCATCATCCTCAGACAGGTGGACTCACCTTGAAGAAGTGTGTCGGAACGGCAACGTGGTTCCGACCTAAAACCTGATATCGAACGTAGAGTTTCCCATCAGCCTCCTGCCTGAAACAGACACACACGCCTGATGATGTCATCCTGTAGCCCCGCCCACACAACACTCAAACACCACAGAAAAATAAGAGAGTTACCTGGGCAGGTAGAGCGGTCCAGTGCAGACATACACATTCAGGTAATGTTTGGTCAAAGAGCGAGACAGTTTCTCCAGATTGTTCCAGGTGTTCTGGTTCAGGTGAGGGTTCTGTACACAGAACATAAATATATCTAAACACTGGTTCTACAGACTGTTCCAGGTGTTCTGGTTCTCCAGGCTGTGTTCATGGGTTTACCTGTGGAGCGACGTTGCTCAGGTAGAACGTGTCCTGCATGGCTTTCTGACTCCACTTGTGATTGGCTGCAGCAGCCAGGTGACCTCTGTCGAAGCCACTCCCCCTGTAGTCAGCGTTGGTCGCTCTGTGGAACAAGTGTACACTGGGGGGGGTATAGAAAATAAACAAACTGTTTATGATAAACAACAACGTGAAAATAAATTCATTTTGTTTCTTCTATTAAACTGTTGGAAGTCGCTTCCTGTCTGGCTCTACCTGTCTCCCTGTGTATTTCTGTCTCACCTGTCGTCTTCTTTGAAGTCGCAGTACTTCCTGTCTGACGGGCCACTCAGGGAGGCGGAGCTTAGCCTCTCTATTACCCATGATGCAGTGCGTGTGCGGGGGTCATATGAGGTGACGTAGGACTCTCTGGTCTTGATGTTGGCCAATGAGGGGAGGCCGTACTTCACCACTCCTGACCCACCTGGACTCACCTGGATGGACAGTGAAAGGAAAGAGAACAGATTGTAGACAGAATGTAAATATATTCCCAAAAATATATAAATGTACACAGAATCATTAAATATATCACAACAAAATATAATAAATGTACACAGAATATATAAATATAACACACAAAATATATACAATGTACACAGAATCAAAAACATATAGCTCACAAACAGACGAACCAGTAATCAACAGCATAATAAAAACTGTGATGAAGTTTATTCATATTCAAATATATTGATATTAAATGAGTATATGTAAATTATCGGACGTTTGAATGGTGACTGTAGTGAACCCCGACCAGTCTTTAATGAGTTTAACATTTCATTCAGCTCTCAGAGTATTATTATTATTATTATT
>NW_023339718.1:5733792-5736133 GCF_004916995.1 Morone saxatilis
TGTCTGTCTCTCAGTCTCTCTCTTTCTTTCACCCCAACTGGTCGAGGCAGACGACCACCCACCTAGAGCCGAAGGGTCTGTCCTAGGTTTCTGCCTCTTAAAAGGCAGTTTTTCCTTGCCCCCGTCACCAAGTGCTTGCTCATGGTGGGAACTGTTGGGTCTCTGTAAATAATGCTCTGCTATACAAATAAAATTGAATTGAACTGTTGTTGTGTGCTGAGAGAAACCTTGGTGGTAGAGAGACGTGCTACAGACGTATTGGTGAGTTTTATTTCTATCTTGAGGTCCACCGACCTTTAACCTTTTCACTTTCAAACAAACACAATAAAAAACACAAAGTTCAACACAACAACACAGTCTGTCTCCATGGTAACTGTCTGTCACTAGGATCAGTGACGTTAGCATGAGCGCCGACCAATCACAATGCAGCAGTGTGATGAGTTCTCTGGCGTTGTCCTGAGGCTGATGATTGACAGTCAGATCAGCCAATCAGAGAGCAAGAGACTCACAATGTTTGTACATCCAGTAAAGGTGAATCCAGGAAGTCTTCAAGCACATCACAACAATCAACAGTAAACACTGTTATTATTTACCACATATACGGGATATTATTACTATTATTGTTATTGTTATTGTTATTATTTAGAACTCCGCAGACACACACCAACAATATCAGGTTTAAACATGTTTGCGTTGCTAGGCAACAATTGAACAGGAAGTGTTTTTTCAATCCTGAGAAATGTTTACATCGGACCCAGCAGGTAAATAAATAATACAAAAATGAAAACAACAACAACAATACAACAGACCTGAAGTCATCGATCTTGCAGCCAATCACAGCGGCCTGTAGTATTTATGTAGTACTGTTCTTCGTACTGTATGTAGCACTGTATGTAGTACTGTGAGTACTGTATGTAGTACTGTATGTAGTACTGAATATAGCACTACGTAGTACTGCATGTAGTACTGTATGTAGTACTGTATGTAGTACTGAATGTAGCACTATGTAGTACTGAATATAGTACCGTATGTAGTACTGTATGTAGTACTGAATATAGCACTACGTAGTACTGAATATAGTACCGTATGTAGTACTGAATATAGTACTGATTATAGCACTGTACGTAGTACTGATTATAGCACTGTGCGTAGTACTGAATATAGTACTGTATGTAGTACTGTACTGTATATAGTACTGAGAGCCTGCGGTGATCAATAACTGATACCTGAGCAGAGAACACACGGTCAGACACGTGACAGGAAGTAACTGGCGTCTTGCTGCAGTGATCTTGCTGCAGTGATCGAATGCGTCACAGGAAACGTCCTCACAGGTGTATCGAATATGATGTCACATCCTGTTCCAACGGTATAAAAACAAAAAATAAACAAAATCTCAGTGATATCATCAGAGGGTGTGGCCCAGGTAGGTAGGCGTGGTCAGCAGAGGGTGGTGGAGATCAGACTGAGGGTCAGCAGGTAAAGTTGGGAGGTCAGAGAGGAGGCGGAGCCCTCAGCGTTGTCGAAGCAACCGTTCTTCTTCAGACAGACACTCTGCTCACACAACGAACCTGAACACATGACATCATCAGACACCTGAGTTGTGACATCACCTGAGCTGTGACATCATCCAGGTGTGTGTTTACCTGTGAAGTTGTCCGGACAAATGCAGCGCTGGAAGTCGACGCAGGTTCCTCCGTTCTGACAAATCAAACGCTCCTCGTCACACACGTTCACTGAGTGGGCAAAGTGTTTATTGATGATTAGTGACATCAGATTATTAGTAACATTATTGATTATTAGCAGCATTATGGATTATGAGTAACATTATTCATTATTAATTGTGAGTTTCTTTTTGATTATTAGCAACATTGTTCAGTAACTGTTGATTATAAGGAACATTATTGATTATTATTAGTTACATTATTGATAACATTAGTTTTACATCTGGTAAACAAACTGTGTCTGGTCCTGTGGTAGTACTGAAGTTCTGTGTACCTGTGCAGCTGGCTCCCTCTGCTCTCCAGGTGTATCCAGGTAGGCAGGAGTCACAGCGGCGCCCTGCGGCTCCCGGTTTACACTGACACAGACCAGAGTCAGAGCAGTGAGGAGAAAGACTGCGCTCCATGTCACAGTCACACTCTGAGGACACAGAATAATCATCATCATCATCATCATCACTATCATCATCATCATCATCATCATCATCACCACCATTATCATCATCACCGTCATCATCATCACCGTCACCATCATCATCACATTGCTCTGAAACCAGACTGAAGCTCATACAACATTCTGTTCAAAAACAAGATGTGGAACTTCCGGTTGAGCAACCATGAGG
>NW_023339718.1:5736233-5754043 GCF_004916995.1 Morone saxatilis
TCGCTTCGGCCATACCACCCTGAACAACGCCCGATCCGTCGATCTCGGAAGCCTAAGCAGGGTCGGGGGCCCTGGGGTTAGTACTTGGATGGGGAGACCGCCTGGGAATACCAGGTGCTGTAACTTTTACACTTCTGCCTGACATACTTGATGGTAGTTGTATCAAAAGCTTGTTTTTTTCTTACTTGAGTAAGTTTAAAAACCCATTGCAACAATTCTAATGCTTTAAAAGTCTTGCCCTGTATTGTATTTTAACCTGTTCTTCACCATTATTTCCTGGGAACAAAATAATGTCAAACAGGTTACCGAAATATATTACGTCACAGCGGCTTTTAACTTCAAGTCGTCATGGAAAACTGATGGTGACGCTTTGTCACCAAGGAACAAAAAAAAGGTAATACGAGCACAATTAATTTTCACTGTTTCAATTATTTCAAATTAATATGTGCCCTCTGGCTTGGTCAATTAAAGTATATTTTAGAATTACAAACAAAAAGCAATCTCAAATATTTAGGTATTAATAAAATATTTATTTACCATAAACGGCCAAACGTGATTATATGTCACATCGCAGGATCTTTGACATTCAAAAATAAACATCATGAAAATGCGTTCTATTGAGCTTCCACTTGGGGTCTGTTGTGCAAAATCCCCCATAATTGCACCTTCAAGCGAGAAATGGCTCTGGTTCTTATGGGTTTAAACAAAATTGCAGAAAAACTTAACATAAAGAAATGAAACTATTGTGAATTGGGGAGGTTGAAGCTGCAGCAGGTCCTCTGCTGGTTTTGTAAAGAGAAGGGTGAAAAGCTTACAGCCACCTGGTATTCCCAGGCGTCTCCCATCCAAGGTACTAACCAGGGCCCGACCCTGCTTAGCCTTCCGAGATTCGCGGACGAGATCGGGGGCGTGTTTCAGGGTTGGTATGGCCTTAAGCGAGGTATTGAACCTGCAAAAGCGACCTTTTAAACATGTTGTTGGCACCGTGATCTTCCTGTTCTTACTGCTACTGGCTTTCTCTTCTCTTGTTCAGCAAACGTGTCTTTATATTTTTACTTGCAGCATTGATAAATGTCCACACCTGAAAAACAATAATGTTTCACTTAAATGTAGTCATAATATTTAGGACAGAATTAAGGTATATTAACACTATTCTTTTATTTATTATAGTACGTTTCTTAAATGTTTGAGGGTTTCTGTTTTTTTGACAAAATTAGCTAAATTTAAGGGGAGGCAGGATTCCATTCCCCGTTGTAATTCAATGCCATGGTCTGAATATAACAGAGTCCTATAACAACTTTAGTCCACCTCCCAATGTGATCATTCTCCTTAATAGCCGCTGCCACTTCACTTGTGAACAGCAACTAGATTCTTATCGGCCCTTAATAAAGGAGGAAAATGATAAAACATAGGAGACTAGGGGGCCCCGTGCGTACAACCACCAAAACCCGCCAATTTAAAGCAAAAAGTGAAACGTCTATATAGGGAAAGGCCTCCGTAATGCCAGAGCGCCTATTTATTCAGCACTAATAGGAAGAAAAAAATAAGAACAACCCCCAGGTCCTCTTCAGCCACTGCAGCCAGGCTGACAGAGGAGGTCACGCTCTATTAGAGCCACATATCCCATAACCCTCGCGTAGCAACGACTTTATATACAATTATTACCGTTTACGAAGACAAAACGAATTCACCAAATGCCGGAACAACAGAACCGTGCAACAACATGTTTAAAAGGTCCTTTTTGCAGACCGGAAGGGCTCGCTTACGGGCCATACCACCCTGAATCACGCCCGATCTTCGGCTTCCGGAATTCTCGAAGCTAAGCAGGGTCGGCCCTGGGTTAGTACTTGGATGGGAGACCCTCGGGAATACCAGCGTGCTGCTAAGCTTTTACACTTCTGCTGACAATATGATGTAGTTGTATTTCAAAAAGGCTTGTTTTTTTCTTACTTGAGGGTAAGTTTTAAACCCATTGAACAATTCTAATGCTTTAAAAGTCTGCCCTGTATTGTAATTTAACCTGTTCTCACCATATTTTTCCTGAACAAAATAATTGTCAAACAGGTTACGAAATATATACGTCACAGCGGGCTTTTAACCTTCAGTCGTCAATTTGAAAACCTGATTGTGACGTCTTTGGTCACAAGAACAAAAAAGGGTAATACTGCGCACTTAATTTAATTTCATGTCTCAATTTATTTCAAATTAATATCTGCCCTTGTTTGTTCAATTTAAAGGGGGGGTATATTTTAAGAAATACAAACAAAAAGAATCTCAAATTATTTAGGTATTAATAAAATATTTATTTTACCATAAACGGCCAACGTGACTTATAGTCACATCGCAGATCTTTGCACATTCAAAAATAAACAAATCAAGGAATGCCGTTCTATGAGTTCCACTTGGGTCTTTGTGGCAAATTCCCCCATAATGCCACCTTCAAGGAGCAAATGGGCTCTGGCGGTTCTTTATGGGTTTAAACAAAATGCAGGGAAAAACTTTAACATTAAAAGAAATGGGAAACATATGGTGAATGAGTGAAGCTGGCAGCAGCGTCCTCTGCTGTTTTGTAAAGAAGAAGGTGTAAAAGGCTTACAGCACCTGGTATTCCCAGGCGGTCTCCCCATCCAAGTACAACCAGGCCCTACCCTGCTTAGCTTCCGAGATGCGACGAGATCGGCGGTGTTCAGGGTGTTATGGACTGTAAGCGGTTATTGAACTGCAAAAGGACCTTTTTTAAACCATGTTGTTGCACCGTGATCTCCTGTCTACTGTACTGCTTCTCTTCTCTTGTTCAGCAAACGTGTCTTATATTATTTTACTGCGGAGATGATAAATGGTCCACACCTGGAAAAACAAATATATGTTTTTACTTTAAATGTAGTCATAATATTTATGACAGAATTACAGGGATATAACTATTTCTTTTATTTATTATTAGTACGTTTCTAAATGTTTGAGGGGTTTCTTTTTTTGACAAAATTAGCTAAATTTAAGGAGGAGATTCCATCACTGTTTAATTCAATGCCAGTTCTTGAATATAACAGAGTCCTATAACAACTTTAGTCCCTCCCAAATTGATCATCTCCTTAATACGCTGGCGGCTTCACTGTTGCAACAGCATAGATTCTCTATCCGCCCCTATAAAGAGGAAAATGATAAACATTAGGGAGACTAGGGGCCCCGTGGTACAACCACCAAACCCGCCAATTTAAAGCAAAAAGTGGAACTCTATATAGAAAGGCCCTCCGTAATGCCAGAGCAGCCTTATTATTCAGCACTAATAGAAGAAAATAAGAACAACCCCAGGTTCCTTCTGTCGCACTGCAGCCAGGCTGACAGAGAGTTCACAGCTCTATTGAGCCACATATCCCCATAACCTCGAGTAGCAACGACTTTATGATACAAATTATTACCGTTAGAGACAAAACGAATCACCAAATGCCGACAACAGAACAGGCAACAACATGTTTAAAAGGGTCCTTTTGCAGTTCAACTCACTTACGGCCATACCACCTGAACACGGCCCGATCTCTTCCGATCTCGGAAGCCTAACAGGGTCGGGCCTTGGTCTAGTACTTGGGATGGCGGAGCACCGCCTGGGAATACCAGGTGCTGTAAACTTTTTACACTTCTGTGAAGGTTATGATGTAGTTGTATTCAAAAAGCCGTTGTTTTTTTCTTTACTGGAGGTAAGTTAAACCATTGAAACAATTCTAATGCTTTAAAAGTCTGGCCCTGTATTGATATTTAACCTGTTTTCTCAAATATTTTCCTGGAAACAAAATAATGATCAAACAGGTTACGAAAAATATATACGTCACAGCCGGGCCTTTTAACCTTCAAGATCGTCAGGAAAAACCTGATGTGACGTCTTTGATCACAGGAACAAAAAAGGCTAATAACGGCGCACTTAATTAATTCACTGTTTCAATTTTACTTCAAATTAATATGTGCCCTGTTGGTTCAATTTTAAAGTATATTTAAGAAATACAAACAAAATAGAATCTCAAATTATTTGGTATTAATAACAATATTTATTTTACCATAAACGGCAACGTGGACTTATTATGGTCACATCGCCAGATCTTTGACATCAAAAATAAACAATCAGGAAATTGCGTCTATGAGTTCCACTTGGGTCGTGCAAATCAAACCATAATGCACCTTCAAGGCGGAGAAATTGGCTCCTGGTTCTTATGGCGTTGTAAACAAAATGAGAAAAACTTTAACATAAAGAAATGACAACTATGTGAGATGAGGTGAAGCTGGCAGCAGGCGGTCCTTCTGCTGGGTTTGCTAAAGGAGGAAGTGTAAAGCTTACAGCACCTCGGTATTCCCAGCGGGTTCGTCCCATCCAAGTACTAACCAGCGCCCGACCCCTGCTTTAGCTTCCGAGATCGGGACGAGATCGCGGCGTCCGTTCAGGGTTGGTCATGGCCTAAGCGAGTATTGCGACCTGCACAAAGGACCTTTTTAAAACATGTTGGTTGCACCGTGCATCTCCTGGTTCTGCTGTACTCTTCTCTTCCTCTCTTGTTCAGCAAACGTGTCTTTTGTATTATTTTACATGCAGCCATGTCATACAATGTCCCGACACCTGGAAACGAAATATATGTCTTACTAAATGCTAGTCATAGATATTCTATGACAGAACTGTAAGGATATCAACTATTCGCGCCTTTCTTTATTATTAGTACGTTTTGCTAAAATGTGTTGAGGGTTTTTTTTTGGAAAAATTAGCCTAAAATTTAAGGGAGGAGATTCCATCACTGGTTAATTTCAATGCCATGGTGGCTGGAATAAACAGCAGCCTATAACAACTTTTAGTCCCTCCCAAATTGATCATCTCCTTAATAGCGCTGCAGGTTCACTGTGAACAGCACTAGCATTCTATCGCCCCCCTATGAAAGGAGGAAAATATAAAACATAGCTGAGGATTAGGCCCCGTGGTACCAACCACCAACCCGCCAATTAAAGCAAAAAAGCTGGAAACTCTTATATTAGAAAGGGCCCTCCGTAATGCCAGGAGCAGGGCTATTATTCAGCACAATAGAACGAAAATAAGAAACAACCCCAGGTTCCTCTTCAGCACTTGCAGCCAGGCTGACCAGAGAGTCACAGCTCTATTGAGCCACATATCCCCATAACCCTCGGTAGCAACGACTTTGATGATACAATTTTACCGTCAGAGACAAAACGCAATCACCAAATGGCGGAAACAGAACACGGTTGCAACAACATGTTTAAAAGGCCGCTCCGGGTTTTTGCAGGTTCAATACTCGCTTTACGGCCATTACCACCCTGAACACGCCCGGATCTCGGGTCCGATCTCGGGAAGCCTAAGCAGCGGGTCGGGCCTGGTTAGTTATTGGATGGGGGAGGAACCGCCTGGGGAATAACCAGGGCTGCTGTAAACCTTTTACACTTCTGCTGACGATATGGATTGTAGTTGTATTTCAAAAGCTTGTTTTTCTTACTGACGGTAAGTTTTAAACCCATTGAACAATTCTATGGGGCTTTAAATAGTCTGCCCTGTATTGTATTTAACCTGTTCTCACCATATTTCCTGAACAAAAAATGTCAAACAGTTTACGAAGATATATACGCTCACAGCGGCCTTTTAACCTTCAAGTCGGTCATTTGGAAAACCCTGATGGGTGACGTCATTTGTCACAAGGGGAACAAAAAAGGTAATACGGCACTAATTAATTTCACTGTTTCAATTATTTCAAAATTGAATATGTTGCCCTGTTGGTTCAATTTAAAGTATATTTTAAAAATACAAACAAAAAGAAAGAATCTCAAATTATTTAGGTATTAATAAAATATTTATTTACCATAAACGGCAAACGGGACTTATATGTCACATCGCAGATCTCTTGACATTCAAAAATAAACAATCAGAAAATGCGTTCTATGAAGTTCCACTTGGTCTGTTGGCAAATTCCCCCATAATGCCCTTCAAGGAGAAATGGCTCTGGGCTTCTTATGGGTTTAAAACAAAATGCAGGAAAACTTTAACATAAAGAAATGAAACTATGTGAATGAGTGAAGCTGCAGCCAGCGTCCTCTGCTGGTTTGTAAAGGGGAGAAGTGTAAAAAGCTTACAGCCACCTGGTATTCCCAGGCGTGTCCTCCCATCCAAGTTACTAACCAGCCCGACCCTGCTTAGCTTACCGAGATCGGACGAGATCGGGTGTGTTCAGGGTCGGTATTGCGCCTTAAGCCGAGTATTGAACTGGCCAAAAGGACCTTTTAAAACATTGTTGTTGCACCGGTGATCTTCCTGGGCTTCTACTGTTTACTGCTTCTTCTTCTCTTGTTCAGCAAACGTGTCTTATATTTTTACTGCAGATGATAAAATGTCCACACTGAAAAACAAATATATGTTTACTTAAAATGGTAGTCATAATAGTTTATGACAGAATTAAGGTATATTAACTATTCTTTTATTTATTATTAGTCGGTTTTCTAAATGTCTTGAGGGTTTCTTTTTTGACAAAATTGCCTAATTTAAGGAGGAGATTCCATCACTGTTTAATTCAATGCCATGGCTCTGAATATAACAGGAGTCCCTATAACAGCTTTAGTCCCTCCCAAATTGATCATCTCCCTTAATAGCGCTGCCAGCTTCAACTGTGAACAGCACTAGATTCTATCGCCCCTATAAAGAGGAAAATGATAAAACATAGGAGACTAGCACCGTGGTACAACCACCAAACCCGCCAATTAAAGCAAAAAGCGCGGAAATCTGAAAGGAAATGGTGCTCTTCCAAATTATTAGAATATCGCTCAATTTGGCAAGAGCCTATTACTCAGCACTAATAGAAGAAAATAAGAACAACCCCAGATCACAGCAGCTTTAAAAGTAATTGTGAGGTGATTGATCTCATCCAGCTTAGGCAACAAGCTCTGTGTATTTATATGGATAAAATGAACTCCTCTTAAATTAAACAAAACATCAGGATGTTTTCACATATCTACCGAACCGTCCTCAGAACAATAAGTTACCTCCTCTGGGATTCTACTATTGAGCACATCCATGGGACACATTCCTTCAAACAGCATCCATTTTAACATTTTTTGTGAAAAGATATATCATAAAAATCACAAGCAACTGCTTTAGCATCAGCTCTTACTGCTTTCCCAAAGTTAGGGCAGCAGCTATGTGTCTCCTGAAAGCAGCAAGCAGATAGACAGCATGATGTCGCTAGCGTCAGCCTCTTGCTTGCTTCTGGCTGTGCTTCCTGATGTCTAATGATGAATTTAAATAAAGTTATGGGTTTCAATAATGTGTGTGTGTGTGTGTGTGTGTGTGTGTGTGTGTATGTTACTGACCGACACAGACGTTCTCGTCGTCCAACATCAGTGAGGCGTTTCTATAGTAACCAAGGCGACAGTACTGACAGTTCTGTCCTCGTGTATTGTGTTTACAGCTCACACATGTGATGACGTTGATGAAGTCAATGTAGCTGCAGCGGTTGGAGTGATCGTTACACTCACAGTCTGACGGAAACACAGACACATAGTTATTAGTGTCATCTTTTCCCTGAAAGAAATGTGGTTTCTTCTCATAACATATAAAATAATGTTTATATTTCCTCCAACGTATGTTTGTAATAAACTAACCCCTTATAACAGTTAACAAAGAAACTCCACCCACTCTACAAAACCCCGCCTACAATCAAACATTGAGACAAGTGAGACAAACATGAACACTGATGGAAGATGGCAGCAGAGGAGAAGAGAGGTCTGTGACATTCATCAGTCTGACCATCCTTTGTTTGTTTTGGTTATTATTTTATCATGACCTCTGACCCTGACAGGAAGAGGAGGCAGCATCCATTAGCAAATGTCTACTGTCTAATGTTTGTGGGAAGCCTTCAAATTATATGGGAGTGGACATTCGTACAGGGGGAGGGGTCAGGTCGTTAGAGGTGGTCTTACCCTGGAAGGTGACATAGGCGATTTTAGACAGCTGACTGAACTTTGGTCCTCCTGGAATCAGAATCTTCTGGGCTTTTGGACACAAAACAAGCACTGTAACCATGGCAACAGCCAGGTAATGGCAGAAGTGAGCAGGACACTAACTACCAACTGGTGAGGGCCATTGGAAGTACTGTTACTATAACTGATACTAATACTGATCAAATGTATTGAACTAGGATGAAATCATTTTCAAGGGGGTCTACTACCTACTATTACTACTACTGCAAACTAGTTCTACTAGTTCTACTACTACTACTGTTACTAATAGCCAGTAGGTGGCAGTTGCTTATACATGTACCTTTTTTCTCGTAGCTTTTTTTATCTTTGTCCTTCTCTCCTTCCTTTTTAGTTTCCTTTTTTGCTTCTTCTTTGGCCTCAGTGACTGTTCGGTTCAACAGAGTAAAATATTAAAATTTGTGTGACAATGTGAAAGACAGAGTTTTTAATCTATCACAGTGAATGAGTCCAAGGTCCAACTTACTTTTGGTTTCTGAAGCTATCAACCAAATCTATTTAGGTCATATGATATCAAGTAACTCCATGACAATTGAACAACTCCATCTGATGAAGGCCACAATATGTGGTTGAAAGGGTTTTTGACCTTTTATTAGGAATATTTTTGGCAAGCTGATTTTACTGAGGTCAAGAGTGAAGCTCAAGGCCAGCCCAGATGTAAAAGTAAAGTAAAAGTAACAATCTCTGAATGTGCGGCCAACATTGTCACATATATTATACATATACACTATTCTAATCTGATTGATCAGTGCCTCATTTCATACCTTTTTCCTTTCCTGTCATCTTTTGTTTAGAGTCTTCCTTTTCACCCAACTCTGACCCTCCTTCTGGTCCTCTGGCAGCATAATCCTTTCCAGAAGACTTTGCTTCCATTTGAGCTGAAGGATCTACTCCTGGATCATCTACTACTTGAGGAAAATCTGGTCTAGAATCTAGACCAGGACTTGCACTATCTGGTACAAGGGAATCTGATCCAATGGCTTCCATTCCACTATTTCCTGTTTCCACTATATCTAGCCCTTGTGAAACAGAATCCAGTTGAGAATCAACTGAATTTGGTACAGTAACATCAACAGATTCACGGGAATCATATGAAATGTTCCTGGGATCAACAGAATTTGGATCATCTGGAAATGGATAGGTGAAGTCCACAGGGGCCAAATCCCCAGCAGAGTCAGACCGATCTAAGGTAGTGGACCTTGTGTCTGGTGCAGTATCACCTCCTCCTCCTTCAGCAGGAGGCAACAAGGATTCTACAGAGGCATTAGGAGGAGATACTTCAGGAGGTATTCCTTCAAGAGGAGGTACATCTATCAGAGTGTCAGGAGTCTTAGAGGAGGGCACTTCTGGGCGAACATCTGGCGGCGGTACATCAGAGGGAGGTACATCTGGAGGAGTGTCTGAAGTCCAAGAGAAGGGTGCTTCTGGAGGAGATACATCAGAGGGAAGTACATCTGGAGATGGTTGATCAGGAGAAGGTACATCAGGAGGAGGTACATCTGGAGGAGGTACATCCGGAGGAGGTACATCTGGAGGAGGTAGATCAGGAGAAGGTACATCAGGAAGAGGTACATCTGGAGGAGGTAGATCAGGAGAAGGTACATCAGGAAGAGGTACATCTGGAGGTACATCTGGAGGAGATACATCAGAGGGGGGTACATCTGCAGGAGGTACATCAGAGGGGAGTACAGCTGGAGAAGGTAGATCAGGAGAAGGTACATCAGGAAGAGGAACATCCAGAGGAGATACATCAGAGGGAGGTACATCAGGTGGAGCTTCATCCGGAGGTACATCAGGAGGAAGTACATCAGGAAAACGGACATCTGGAGGAGAACCATCAGATGGAGTTACATCAGGAGCAGCTTCATCCGGAGATGGTATATCAGGAGGAGCTTCATCAGGAAGTGGTAGATCAGGAGGTACATCGGGAGGAGCTTCATCAGGAGGTGGTACAGCAGGAGGAGGTACATCAGATGGAGCTTCATCAGGAGGAGCTTCATCAGGAGGTGGTACATCTATTGGTGTGTCTGGAGGAACATCAGGAGAAGCTGTGTCAGCGTCTGGAGGTGGAGGACTTCCAGCCCGATTGGTTGGGGCCAACCTAGAGGGTGGAGTATCTCCAGATGGAGCACCTTCACTGGGTGGGGGTATTTCTGGGATGGTTGTAGTTGTTGGTGTTCCAGTTGATATTGTAGTACCATCAGCAGACAGGGTAGTTATTAAGTTGGTCATAGCAGTTCCAGATACAACGAAGTCTGTGCTGTCTGGTGAGGAGGTGGAGTCAGAGGGCGGAGGCACTGGGTCAGAAATAGACACCTCAGAGTCAGTACTGCGGCCTGGGGTAGTGGGGCTGTTTGTACTGGTGTAACTGGTGGGACTGGAAGTGCTAATAGTGGTAATGGGAGTGGTGGTGGTTGGTACTGTGGGAGCTGGTTTGTACAGAGTGTCTCCAGTCTCCAGAGTTGGACTGCTTGTTGGAGCTGTGTCTGCTGTAGGTCCTGCTGTACTGCTAAAGTCTGGAAACGCACCAGGACCTTCAGTACTAACAGTACTACTGACAGTAGTAAAAGCTGATGTAGTTATAGAGTCTACACCAGCTTTAGGAAAGTCACCAGTATCACTAGTACTAATGAAGTAAGTTGTAAGGGGAGTATCAGTCATGGTGGTACTGATAGTAGGAACACTGTCAGTGTCAAATATAGAGGTAATATTATTAGTACTTGTTTCTGCAGGGCTAGTGGAAGTACTGGCTGTATCTGTGACAGTAAGAGGACTTGCTGTGCTTGTAAAAGCTACATCAGAAGTCGTCCTGTACATAAATATAGTTGTAGCACTGTCTGTAGTAGTAAGGTCAGTAGTAGAAGTAGTAATGTCAATAGTGGTACCAATGCTGTTTGGGGTAATTACATCAGTTGTAGGAATATCAGTACTTACAATACTGTCAGTAGTAGCTGAAGTAGTACTACTGTCACTAGTAGAGGTGGTGGTACTGTCAGTAGTGGTAGAAGTATTGTCAGTGGTGGTACTATCAGTAGTGGTAGTAGTACTGTTAGCCATGGTAGTAGTACTGTCAGTAGTGTCACTAGTACTGTCAGTGGTGGTAGTGGTAGTAGTACTGTTAGCCATGGTAGTAGTACTGTCAGTAGTGTCACTAGTACTGTCAGTGGTGGTAGTGTCAGTAGTACTGTCTGTAGTGGTACTGTCAGTTGTGGTAGTAGTAATAGTAGTAGTGTCAGTAGTACTGTCAGTAGTGGTACTGTCAGTTGTGGTAGTAGTAATAGTAGTAGTATCAGTCACTCCATCTGATGAGGCAGAGGGTCTATCAGATGCTGCTGTGTTAGAGTCACCAGCCGCTGTCAGAGAAGAAGAGTTACGTCTCTTTAGTGAAGCTCAGCTTTCTGTTCTCTGCAGCTACTGACTGAACTCTCTGCAGAACACTGGGAGCTTTTCAGTTTACTCAAATGTGAATAAAAGGAATCCTAGAACCCCCCACCGAGACCCTCAGGCAGGCAATAGACTCCAAAATATGTTTTGTAAAACCTGTAGATAATAAAGGTGTTATTTTGCTTCAAACAAAGAGCTTGTTGGATGATCTGAAACCTATTTTCCTTCTGCAATTTTCCTTATGCAATCTTTCAAAAGGTTCCATTCAAGATTCTTGAACCTTGTTTCTATCTATCAAACCAGCCAGCATTTCCACCAGTTTTGTAATAAAGCATCAACACAGGGTAACAACCTCTGGAATATAAAATGCCCACTTTGGTTCCCACGGAGAACTTTTGTCAGATTCCAAACCAATTTATTGTTGGTTGAAATGTTTAAGTTTTGTAAACTAGGTGCTGAACTGGACACGAGCCAGCTCCCTGTTGGTAGACAGCATATTCCCCCCACTTCCCTCCAAGGAACTTCCTACAGTTCCTAGCAACAATAAATCTCAGTGCTGTATATCAGACCCAGATATACACACTCTGTCCAGCAGGTGTCAACTCTATCATCAGTTACCTGAACAGTACCTGCTGACACACCTGTCCCCGATTATATAAATATACAGTTTTCGTGTACCCTGACCCTACCTGCTGGGCAGCATGCACATACTGATGAGTTCTTGGTGGTCGTGGATATAAATACTAATAATAATTTTTCTTGGAGTTTAGTGCTGCCGTCACTGTTCAGAGCCTTCGAAGCCTAACCAGCCGATAACAAGCTAGTAAACCTGTGATGTGGAAACACCCAGTTCTGTTCTGCAGAGACGTGGAGTCAGCCACCAAATCCACACACTGCCGGACCTCCTCATTCAAATCCAGAGTTTCATTTTAATTATACATTAATTTTCAGCAGAATGGGAAATCAACTTTCACTTGTTTGAGACACTAAATATCAACTTTGTGTCCATATTTGAGTTGTATGGATTCAGTCGCTGGTACATCTCCTGTGTCAGATTGTTCTATGGTTCTATGGTTCTATGTTTTTTTTGTTCTATTGTTCTATTGTTCCATGGTCCCATGGTTCTATGGTTCTATGGTTCCATGGTTCTTGTTGTACTCTATTATACGATTATTTGATCACTGTTGCATCTATAGGATCTCTCTGGATTGTGTGTCATTGACAGGTTAAAACAGACTAACACAGATTAAACACACACATACACCATCTGTCAGTGTGTTAACAACAGATTAACGTTCAGACTTTATTCCCAGGTCAGTCCTGAACTATATGCCCACTGCTGGGGGACTCCCACAAAGTAAAAACACACTTTAGTGTTATTTTGTAAAAAATGCAGAAATATTTAAAACTGTAAAATATGAATGATGAAATCTCATGATGCAACACTGACCATGTTACTCTAGTTTTTAAGTGTTAAGATGAGTGAGGGGGAATAACAGACAGGTGAACAGACAGACAGGTGAACAGACAGACAGGTGAACTGTACTTACAGGCTGCTGTTTCTGCTGCTTCACCTGAAAAGACACAAACATATGACTGTGTTATTCAGTGTGTGTAGAATAATGTGTGTGTCAGTGGAAGTTATTAGTTTTAGTTTTTTCAGTTTTAAGACATAAATATAAATATTATAATAATAATAATAATAATAATAGTAGTAGTAGTAGTAGTAGTAGCAGTAGTAATAATAAAAGTAATAATAATAATAAGTATGGTTAACAGCTGAACACACAGAAATAAATTATTGGAAACTTTAATGTATGTGTGTGTGTTCAGGTACGTACAGGTGTTGGCAGTGCCTTTGGGCAAGGGCAGGTATGATCCTGGTCTCCAGCTGCGGGATTTAAATTCCTGGCCGCAGCGTTGACAGTCCTGTCCACTCGTGTTGTGGTCACATTCGCACTGCAGTGTTGCATCACGTAACACACACTGAGCTGCATGCATGTTACACTTACACCTACAGGAAACACACACAGAAACACAAAAGTCAGGCAACTGGAACACTTTTTGACACACCTTTATAACATCAGAACTTCTGGTCTTGAAACATCATACCCACCTTGGCTCAGCTCTTCTCATCCATCATTTTAAATAATTTCCCCCTAGGATTATTAAAGTATTTCTGATTCTGATTCTGATCCCAACCTTCCTTAAACTAATCCTTTTCCCCTCTACATACACATAGACACATTCCACATACGCATGCAAGAAAACAAGATGGTGACTTCAAGATGAAGACAGGAAGGTTGTTTCTCTGGATTCATTTGGTTTGTTAGTGGATGTATCTCTGGTTGTTAGCAGGTATAGCTGGTTCATAGCAGGTGTAGGTTGTGGTTAGCAGTAGTTCGTTACCTGGCCGGTACGTCAATGTTGGAAATAGCATAGAAGTATTTCAGCAGGTTGTCTCTCTGGACATAGGTCCCTCCCAGTGCCGGGCGGAGGAGACGCAGTCGGAGGTTGGTGAAGGTGAAGAAGTCCCTCAGACCTTTCATGGTCTCCATCCGGGTGTACAAGGCATCCATGTTGATCAACTTTGGACCTGCAAACACCCCGAACCGAGCCCGCACCTCGAACACCACAATCTTCTCCTCCTGTTGTTAGTTAACATGCTTTTCAGCCACTGGTCAAGTACAGCACAGATTTCTTATTTAAACATTGATTTTTACTTGTAATGAAGAAAATTCACATTTAGCAGACTAACCAAGTGATATCTGGCAGCTGGTTCTTTTGTATCCATTGCTTTATTTCCCTTTGACGCTAATGTTAATCATGTAACGTCTGGTGATCAATTGCCCCCATTCACATACTTTCTAGTGTATAAAAACACTTAATTTAATTTGCTCTGGGTCAGTTTACCGAATCAGATCTGCTCTGGGTTAGTAAGTTCACCAGGATGTAAATAAACTCACACCACCACATATACCTGAACTGGACTTGAATGATTTTTATTCAACACTTACTAATCAATGTCTAGTTTAAGTTTCTCAGATAATTCAAATAACAGTGAAATGTAATTGGATAGAATTAAACCTGTGTAAATGTCTTCCTGTACACTGTGTGCTATTAGCGTTTATTAACCGAGCAACCAGTGTTAGGTCCAGTTACTCACCTTGGCTCCAACCCAGCGGGAGTACTGCTCGGTACAGATAACCCGGGTTAAGTTACTTGGTGCTAAATCAGAGACTCGTTTAGGAGACATACCAAATGCTTCCAGGCAGTCATCAGCATAGTACTGATACGGCTGCCATGTTACACCTGAAACACAAACACAACACAGATTAATAACAGTTATCCATCAAAACCAGTTAATAACAACACTACAGTTATTGTTACACAAAAATCAACACTGTTAGGCAAAACCTAAACCATTTTATTTAACGGGTCACATTTTGTCATGTTTATGAACAAGTCTTTTTTTAATTTATAACCTGTACACAAAAACTTAGGAACACATTGTGTGCTTGTCTCTGTGGGGTGGGAACTGTTTCTGTTGTGGGTCTGTAAAGCACTTTTAGATTTTTGACAATAGAAATTAACTTGACTTGATTTGACAAAAACAGGCTTCCGAAAGAGTCCCAGCAAGAAGTGTCCATGATTCACATCTGAAGATCTGTCCTGTATCTACCGCACTGACCTCTGTCCTGTATCTATCCTGACTCTTAGGTATTATTGTCTTTGTCCTTCTTTCTTTACCCCTCTACCCCCCTCTCTCTCCATCTAACCCCAACTGGTCAAGGCAGACGTCCACCCACCTAGAGTCGGGTCTGTCCTAGCTTTCTGCCTCTTAAAAGGAAGTTTTTCCTTGCCACTGTCGCCAAGGTCTTGTTCATGGTGGTAAATGTTAAAAGGAGTTCGGTCTAGACCTGCTCTATTTGAAAAGTGTCCTGAGCAAACTTCTGTTGTGAATTGGTGCTATACAAATAAAACTGAATTGAATCGAATTGAACTAAAATCTTTCTTAACTGTCTCTCAAGGCCAATAACTGTCAAATTATTGAACTTTACTCAAACTTATGAAATAAAGTTAATATTAATAATATTATTTTTATTATAATATACTATTACATCAATCAAAGCACAGACCTCTGACCTGCATATACAGCACTCACCTGTGCTCGGTATCTACAGCAACACAATGATGCGTTTTTGTACACTAATAAAGCTGTGTTTTAGAATGAGTAATAATTTGTGTTTTTGTAAACTGATTAAGTTTTGGTGGCACGGTGGGTCGGGGGTTACGAGCCTGATGTTACTTCTACTGTAAGAGAAGCCAGTGCAGATGTAAAATAGCACTACTGTTAGCTCAGCTACACCTGTCAGTCACTTTAGGTCATAGTGGTCTGAGAGTCTCTTGAAGTGACACTGCTGTATGAACTTTACTCATTTCTTTTCTGCAGATGAAGAGCTTGACTAGATCAGATATCTGATACAGATCACATGTTAGTAGCAGCTGGTGTTCCACACTCAGTGCCTCACAGACCAATCACCTTTGTCCAGAGATTTCTCCAGCACCATGCTGGTTGGTCGGCCATACTCGAAGGTGACAATGATATCATCAACCACCTCCAGACTCTTGTTCCAGGACAGAGTGATGTTGGCCAATAGAGGCTCAGGAAACCTGGACCATGTGACTGTTTGCCAGTAGGTGATGAGCCCTCCCCTCTCCCTGTCTCCCATTAGTTGAGGAGGGTGAGACAGGTCAGGGCTGGAAGCATCACACTCATCACTGCACAGGTACGGGTTCTCCTGCAGAACATAAACAGAATCTAGTTCATATAAAGTTACTGTTACTGTGGAATATTTATTCTGATCAGGTTGTAGAAACAATGGGACAGTTCAGGTGAAAACAGGTAAACCTCTCATTGCTTGGCTCTGTGAGGGTAAGGACTCTAATTGTATGATAACTTGAATGCTCAAAGACTTACAGTTATACATAAGGTGTATATGTATAATGTGTCTGAAATGTTCATCATGCTAGGTCTGTCAGATCTGTGAGCCATGGTGGAATAAAATCAGTAGTCTAAATTCTACATCAACACTGAAAATCCACAGACAGAAAGCCACAGGTCTATCATGGTGCGCTGAAATATAGCCTATTATAATGTATGTATTGTTAATTACTAATTAGTATCGGTTACCATCAGTTACAATCAGTGACAGTCTCTGACAGTCAGTTACAGTCAGTTATAGTCAGTTATTTTGATCTTGTTCAGTTGCAGATTAACTGAATCTGCAGTGTGACAGTTGGCAGCTGCAGTTAAAGTCAAATGATAAACCGCTAACACACACTTACACACACTGATCAGATTAGTGTTAATCCATCACACACGTATGTTAGTAGGACACACAAAGTTCGGTTAACTGCGTTATATGAAGTAATCTGAGGCTGTAGTTTGTACCGATCGGTTGTAATTCTGCAGATTTCTTCATATTACAGTAGTTCATCAGCAGACATTCTTTCAATCTGCAACATCAACACTAAATGTCCCTGAATCCTACACTGTCTTCTTTATTACACACTCAAGTACACCTGTCCACACATACATACAGAAATATAGATACATAATTGGTCATGGCTGTATGCCGCCGCTATACGTCGGTGCGGTCACCATATTGGTCAAGATTGCCAGAATCCACTGTAATTTCATTCTGATCCCATTTTCATGAAGTTTGGTTTGTAATAAAGGTGAGTCAATGAAGTACCAGGTTCAGTTTCCCACCTTTACTACAAACCAAACTTTGTTAAAGCAAATAGAGAACTCAAACAGAATTGTATCTGTGATAATGACTGAGGCAACTGCACCTGTTTCTACCTGAACTCACAGGAAATGAACTATGACAATTTATCTGTAAGGTCAGACCATATTTAATTAATTATTAATTTAGTTAATAATATCTCAAGATGACACTGAGTTCATCGTTTACTCGCATTAACAGGGTTTAAATCTCTTTACTGACTTATTTATTTATTTTATTTTGTCTTATGGGAATTCTTATTGATCAATTATTAACTTCAAATTTTTGCTTCATTACAGCTCTTACATTTATCAATAATTCACACACGACTTTAGTTTCCCAAAGGAACAATTAGACAGACAGCAGGAGTGTGTGTGTGTTCAACCTGTGGGTCAGGACCCTCCAGGAGGTCAGCAGATAAATCTGAGGGGTCAGGAGGTGATTGACAGGACTTTATAATGTTGCATTATGGGTTGAGTGTTCGGTTAGTGAACTCATTCTGATCACAGACCAGGACCTCCCTGAACCACGTGGTCATCTGATGGTTGTCAGTTATGGATACAGAGATAATCCTCGTCTTCTAGCTGGGCGTCACACACCAAACCCTAACCAATTCAATTCAATTCA
>NW_023339718.1:5754092-5754674 GCF_004916995.1 Morone saxatilis
CAGGTCTAGACCGAACTCTTTATACCACAAGTCACAATGTGCTCTTCACCAAACATAATGCCAACCGAACCAAATGAAAATGTGGTTTGTTTCCATTATTAATAATGAGATTAATATTAATAGAGAAACCTGGATGTAGTTTCATATATTTTATATTCAGAATGTTTCTGTGTTATAATCAGACTGCTCTCATATTGGGTTCATTACAGTAATTTCATTCAGTCAAATTATTAAAATGAAAAAATGTTCAGAGAGAAAATGTCTGCTGACATTTACAACCTGACCACCAGAGTTCATTTTAATATCCACAAATGATTTTTAACATTTCACTGTGTGTGTTGAGGAGTGTTCAGGTGTGTGTGACTGACCAGAGTGCAGAATCTCTCAGGTGGGTTTCCACAGGTGATGCCGGGGGGGTCGACTCTGATCTGCATCACCTCCTTCATGTTGGCTGGTGAAGGTTGACAGGCGTAAAACTCCCATCCCGGGCCTGCCTCCGAGCCGCGCAGAGACCGACATACGTCAAACTGACTGCCGGTCTGACACCGGCCCACCGCCGGCAGGAGGAGCAGGAGGAGGAGG
>NW_023339718.1:5754680-5758046 GCF_004916995.1 Morone saxatilis
AGGAGGAGGGGGATGAGGGGGAGGGGGTGAGACATGGCGGACTGACAGTCAGACAGACAGGAAGTACCTCAGGCAGTCATGTTTCAAAGTCACCTCCCACATTTTTAATCCACGAGTTCAGTTCTGTTCGACCTTCTTCAGACAGATGATTGTCATGGTTACCAGGTGATGGTTATCTCCCGAGGTCTTCAGTCAGTCCTGAAGACACTTTGACCACCAACAGTCTGCAACAAAAGGACAATCAGACACACACCTGGCTCAGGTAGACTGAGGATTGCATAACCTGATTGGCTAATAATTGATTACCTTAAGCTCCAGTGTGGTGTCACATTGATATAATCTATATATGTGGACTCACTTCAGTCTCTTGTTGACCGGCCTGCAGGTTGTCTGGGAACTCGGCTATAAACTCTTCTCTCGCCCTCCAGAGCTCTTCCCGGTTCTTCACTGCCGTCCTTTTCAGGGACTCAAACACCGCGGGCTCACGCTGGAGCGCAGCGCCTGGATTGCCGCTGATCGCGTGAGAGAAAAGCGTCCAGATTCACCCCGACATTCACCCCGTTCCTCCATCTTCTCTCCTTCTGCCCTGCTGGCTGGCGGCGCGCAGATGACGTTCACACGGCCGAGGAGCCGTAAAATGAAAGCGCTCGTTTGAATATTTTAGTTTCCTTTAATTTAACAAATAATATAATCCAGCTTTTATTCTCTTATCATACATACACATAAATAATGCATACATAAAGTATAATAAAATACACGTGAAATCATGGAATTATATTTGGAAATATAACAACAATTTCAACAGTCTGTCTTTTATTTCTCATTAAATTAAAACTCAAAATATGATTTATTTTAAACAAATAAAATCTCTCTGCTGTCCAAACTCTTCCTCAACAGGTTAGTTAATGACAGACAGTCAGTGAGTGTGGTCATGGTGTCCAACTCTTCACTCACAGGTTATTAATGACAGACAGCAAGTGAGTGTGTCTGTGTCCAACTCTTCCTCACAGGTTAGTTAAATGACAGACAGTCAGTGAGTGTGTCTGTGTCCAACTCTTCCTCCACAGGTAAGTTAAATGACAGACAGTCAGTGAGTGTGTCTGTGTCCAACTCTTCCCTCACACGGTTTAGTTAATGACAGACAGTTCAGTGAGTCTGTCAAAAAGGTTTAGAATTACAGTAACGTTCACATTGGACACAAACAGTTTAATACTGTATCTGTTCCAATACACTGATCAATAACTATTTCAATGTTATTTTTTCTATAGGGGGAAAAATTATGCAGAGACACAGAGAGACAGAGAGAGGAGGACAGGACAGAGCCTCTGAGAGAGAGGAGAGACGGAGACGAGGAGAGAGACAGATAGAAGGAGAGAGAGAGAGAGAGAAGACAAGAAAGAGAGAACAGAGAGAGAAAGGACAGACAGATAGGAGAGGGGGGGGTGGAGAGAGAGAGAGGAGAGAGCTCTGAGATTTTTTGATAAGAGAGAGAGAGGAGAGACAGACAGAGAGAGAGAGAGAGACAGAGCTCTGGAGAGAGAGAGAGACAGACAGAATAGAGAGAGAGAGAGGAGCAGAGAGGGACAGACATATACGAGACGAGAGAAGAGAGAGAGAGGAGAGAAGAAGAGAGAGAGAGAGAGAGAGAGAGAGAAAGAGAGGAGGGAGAGAGTCTGAGGAGGTTATTACAAGGAGGAGGAGGAGGGAGGAGAGGAGAAGAACGGAAGAGAGATTAGAAAAGACAGAAAAGAAGAAAACAGAAGAAGAGGAGGGGGAGGAGAGAAGAGAAGACGGAGGAGAGAGAAGAGAGAGGAAAAAGAAAAAGAAGAAGAAGGAAGAAGAAGGGAGGCGGAATGGGAAGGACAGTGTATTATTGTCTGTTTTAATCAGATTATCAAGAATCAACCTGGGGAAGACAACAAACTACAGCACTGACAGAAAGGAGAGGTGGAGTAACACAGACAGGAAAACAGACAGACAGGACAGGTGTAGAGACAGGACACATGTTCCTAATATTCTGATCAACTAAATGGTAAAACAGATGTTATTAAGTCAATAAAGACACGTTTAGGACTGGAGGAGGAGTCACTGGAGGTGGATAATAAAGACAATAATAATAGATAAAAATAATGAATGAATAATAATACGACTCAGGGGACAGTTGAATGTTGGACAATGTATTACAGCTATAATGGGTGGTACTGACTGATGGGAGACAGACTTCTGCGTCAAACTTTCCTTCAAATGTCCCCAAAACTTTAGCTTTAGAAAATTGGGGATGGTTCGTCATGTAGAATCGTGGTCGGCGTTTGGTCGGGAGCCGCGCTGTGCTAGACGTGTGACTCTCGTCAAATGATAAACAGGGGAGTGACACACAGGGTGGGGAGAAGCTCGGGCGTTATTAGATTCTGTTTTACTTAAAATGAGACCTCTGGAAGGTCTGAGGAGAATCCAGACTTTAATAAAAAGAACAGAAACTCTCTGAGTCTCAGGTTAATCATCAATTCACAAACAAACAATACAGGACAGACAGGGCAGACAGGATGAAGGGAACGAGAAAAATTTTCATATCTGACATTATTTTCTCTGGAGGAAATCAGTGTGTGCCTGTTTACAGAAAGTTCATATCACCTGACTGATACAAGATTATACCTGTATACAATACTCTATATTAAACAAGCAGTGGGTCTGAAACAGACAACACTTCAAACTGAAGACATTCAATCAATCATTAGATAATCAGGGTATGAACTCTAGAGGCTGTGTTTATGTATGGAGCTGGATTGAATCAATGAATAATAATCAGAAGGCTGTGCGATACATTGGATGTTTCCCAGTCCACGTGTTTAGATCTGGTGGCTTTTAACTCTAGAATTTGAACTGGATGAAGGATTTTTAGTCAATCGGAGTCTGGATCTTAAGTTATCAGAGAAGACAAGCTGGGAAGCTAACGTTAAGCAGCAGCTGGCGGCTCGAGCACCCCTCCGGAGAGTCCTGGTTGTCTGTCCAACAGGTGGTGGGAGGAAGCAGTGATTTAAGGAAAGTGTGTTTAGTGGGTTTTAATCAGGGGTTGTTTTTGGGGAGGGGAGGAGGGGAGACCTCTGTGGGATAATTGGGCTACAAACTCCTATTTTCTCTTTTTTATGTGTTTGTAAGTGTGTAGCATTCAGTGGCCATCTAGTGGTGAATTACAGATTACAACCAACTGAATTAGTGGGTCGAGGCAAACGACCACCCACCTAGAGTCAGTCTGTTCCTAGGTTTCTGCACTTCTAAAAGGCGAGTGTTTCCTGGCCCCCCATCGCCAAGTGCTTGCTCATGGTGGACTGTAGGGTCTCGTCTCTCTTTCTTTCTATATATATATAT
>NW_023339718.1:5758071-5758403 GCF_004916995.1 Morone saxatilis
GGGGAGAGAGAGAGAGAGAGAGAGTCTATACTGCAGTCAGCCACCAGGGGGAGATAGAGAGGTAAAGGGTAAATAATAGAAGGCCTTTCTGATTCATTTAAAAAAATTAGGGGAATTAAACTCCCGACTGGAGTCTTTCTGTGGATTCCAGTCGGTGCCCTTGAGCAAGGCACTGGTTTCTGTGCTCTGCTGCTCCCAGTACTGAGGATGAATCTCTCTGCAGGGATCAATAAAAGAGAAGAAAAGAGATTCATACAGGTGGAGGTTTGAGCTCTAAGAGATTAATAACATCATGATAAATAATACAATACAATATATACAAACAATTATTA
>NW_023339718.1:5758417-5760707 GCF_004916995.1 Morone saxatilis
TATTATTATTATTATTAATAAAATGTTGTGATGTCAGACCAGAGATGTCCCTGTGAGGTGAAAAATGAGGTCAGAGCACCACCTGCTGACATCATCACAGCTTATTATTAGATTTATTGATTATATTATTATTGATATCACATGTACATATGATGTAAATATCGATCACCATATTGATTTGTTATTGATCGTTAATCTGTATTTATTAGTCTGCATGGCGGGGCTGCAACTGCGCATGCTCATACCACACTCACACACACACACACACACAATCTCAGCATCTCCTCACTGATGACAAAGGGTCCTCGCTGGAGACGAGCCGCACGTGACCGCTTTCTCTGCGCTCGTGCTGCCGCAGACAGAAGCAGACAGACAGACAGAGGGTGAGACAGACAGACAGACAGACAGCAGCAGCAGTGTGTCGGTTGGTGTGTGTTGGTGGTAGCTGAGGATGCGCGCGGCGGGCAGCAGCAGCAGCTCGCGGTGATCGTCGGTCGGTACCGGTAGGAGCAGCCGCAGCGGAGCGCGAGGAGCGGACATCATGAGCTGCAACTGGGGCACCGAGCTGTGGGTAAGATACACCTGTTCACACCTGTTCACACCGCTCGGCACAGAGCGAGATCCGCCACTGAGAGCCGGTAACCTGCCGGTAACCGGGGGCCTGTCGGTGTGTGTGTGTGAGGCCCTCGTGCTTCTGTCTGCTCTGCCATAGCAACACTGTGAGTGACGACAGCGGCTCGCGCTCTGCGTCCTCCATGATGCTGCTGCAGCCCCCCCATTTATTAATGCTAATAATATTGTTGATTAGGATCGATATTGTTATTGTGTTCCTCATTAATTGATTAAACATTAAAAGCAAAATGTCCGTATTTCTGTAATCAATCAGTTAATCAGATTACTTAAGTAACAATATATTTAACATTATTTACATTCATATGTTTATTATTGTACATAAATAATATATGAATAAACTACCAAAACCAATCTATAAATTAAAAATAATATTAAAATAATAATAATGATATTTCTGTTTTAATTTGCTTCTGTATTTATTTACCTTTGTATTAATTTTCTTTACTTTCGCCTTTGAAAATAATGTTTTATTAATTAATTAATTCCATTTTAAATATTTCAATGTATTTATTGATTTTGTAAAAAAAAAAGTTTACATTTCTGCTTCATTATGCAAATTAGTGTGACGTAATTCAAGGTGTAATTCAGCTTTCCACTTATTGATTGATTGACATCAGAGTGCAATGATGGACTTTAACTGTCCTTACCCTGCCGCTGTCCACTGATTGTTACAGCGACTCTGATTTTATGGATAAATGTTTTCTGGTTTTTCCTCTGATGTCTTCCAACTGCTTCAACTCTCGCTTTTTACAGGGTTACCTGATTGACAGATTGCTGCTGCTAACTGCTGCTAACTGCCGCTAACTGCTGCTAATGTTAACCAGGTTTATGACGAAACGAGCGACTGTTTTACTATACTGTCCCAAATTGAATGGTACATGCTATAATGTCGGTAACAAGCACGTCTGAAATAAACTTAAAAACCACACTGGTGGTTTGGTGTGCCGTAAGGCAGCCCTGCTAACAATACATCACGTTCAGCATGGATTTTCCTACAAACACAATTCAGTTGGTGGATTATATACATACCGAATTTATCACAACACTTGATGAAACGTGTCCAGCATTATGTTTCGGATTGTGATTTCAGTAACTTTGAGGCAAAAACACAGTAGCCCGATATGAGAGTAAAGTTTGACTAACAGCTGGGCTGTGGCTCTCAGGTATCAGAATCAGAATCAGAATCAGATTTATTATTTATGTTATTGTATAACATGGTAACATAACACAGATAGTGATACTCTTTGCTCATATGTAACTTTGGAGTTACAGTTTTTGACTGTCCTTGCCCTTATGAATGTGGAGGATGCACTGCTTCATGAGTAGTAGGGTGCCAACAGGAGACACAGCAGCTGGGTTACACAAAAACTACCCAACTCTCCCAACAGCCTCAACTCCACGTTTGGATAGAAAAAATAACCCAGCATTTATTAGTGTGCTTGGTCCTGCTAGACCCCCACTGCTAATATTACTGTTATTATTATTATTATTATTATTATTATTATTCCTATACGGTCAGGACCGTACTCATTATAACATTATTTCCCTCATCGTTGTGGCTATTATCGTCATCATTTTCATCATCATCAGTCATTTCTATTAGTATAGATGTTGCTGTGCACCTTTGTCTCTGTCTCTCTTTGTCTCTCTCTCTGTC
>NW_023339718.1:5760807-5788905 GCF_004916995.1 Morone saxatilis
GATGGCTCTGGTGACCAAACCCAAGAAATGTTTACTCAGACCTACTCTGTCACAGCTAAATCATCTCTCTATAGCACTAAGGCACCAACAACAGCGTCTCCTGTTACATCAACTACCTTTTTAGCTGCCAATCAGATAACAGAGATTTCCACCAAAGAGACTGCAACAACTCTGCCATCAACAAGTGACATTGCAATTACACAACAACCTCAACTGCTATCAAGCACAACTATCCCGATCATTGATGAATTTGAGTCAAGTTCTTCAAACACCTTGATAGACAAACACAGCTCAACTGTTCAAACAACAGAAATTTTAACAGAGGAATCATCGGCCAACTTTTTTTTGGCAACCACTGACCAAACAGTAGTTCCAAGCAGCCACTCAGACATAGTGATTGGCAGCTCACAGCAAACAGCTACTACATCTCCAAGCACCACGCAGCCATCCATTCCTATTATTGATGACATTGTTGATCAAAACCCTGATTTTACTACCAAAGTTGCGGGTAAAACATCAACCACCATCTCTTCATTGTTCAGTACAGAAACACCAGCAATAACAACAGCATTCCTTGCAACTGAAAGGTCAGAATCTGTGGTTATTACATCTTTGTACAGTACTGAGAGGCCTATTTCACCTAACACAGAAAAGAGCACAGGATCAATATTAACTGATGAAGAAGGTTCAGCTGATGTAGCCACTACACCTGTTTCTTCCATGTTCAGTACAGACACACCACCAGTAGTGTTAGAAACAACAAAGAGCACTGCAACAGATGAAACATCATTTGCTCTTACAGAGGTTCTCACGAAAGCAACAGTGGATACAGCTACCACAGTGTCTTCAATGATTAACACAGAGAAGCCATTATTGACAACAGCCTCACTTGAAACAACTGAAACAAGAGAAGTTTTAAAATCTCATGTTACTGCTGCTTCATCTCTCTACAGTACTGAGAAACCAACACCCTTGCCACCAATTACCTCCAGCCATTATCAAAGCAAATTCACATTCTCTACAGCAATAGATGAAATTCAGGCAGCTGAAACTCAGAGCATATCGCCTGGTGTTGAATCATCAACACAATCCTCACCAAAGTTCATGACAGAGAAATCTAAAGATCCTACCCAATTTTCTACTACAACTGAGGCAATGACAAAATCAATGCCAGGAAGTGGTGATTTTACAGAAGGAGAGTATTCAGGAGATTACACATATGTACCTTCAGATGAAAATCCCATAAAAACACCAACAGCTACTGAGCAACCGACTGTGGAACAAACAACCATAGCAACAACCACATTTTCACCATCAATTACATCCACATTTGTTGAGGAAAAAAGTTCAAGTAATGGAGAATTTACAACTGTCACATTAAGCCCCTATATGCTTAAAACCTCTCAACCTATGGCAATCCCCAGTGTCACAGTGTTTTCCTCAAAGGAACCTTCTACTTACATTGACGATGAAAGTTCTGGTTACTTAACTACAGAAAATGATTCAGAGTCAGGTCTGGACGGATCTGGTGCGGAGGAATCCATTGAGACTACCACAAAACCCCAGGATGAATTTGTTGTGACTACCGATGAGACTGAAATAGATGAAATGGAGAGTGCATCAAGTGCTGCATCCTCGACTCAATCCAGTGTACAGATTACAAGTACATTTATGTCATCAACCCAATCTCCACATATGACAAGAACTGAGATTTACATTACTGAACAGGGCAGTGGGGTTGACGTAGATGACCCTGAAGAGGAGAATTCAGGTGATTACTTTTTTGGGGGGTCAGCTACATTTGTACCACTTACAAGTTCTCCTATGATGGCCACTACTGAAGCAGCTACAAAACAAATCATTTTGTCCTCTACTGCTGTTGCTATTACTGAGGAGAGCTCAAGTGACCAAACAAAGTCCACAGAGGCTCTCTACAGTACTGAGAAACCAACATCAGTGTCAACTGAAATGGACACTTCAACAGTTCAAGATAGCTCAGCTGAGGCATTCACTCTGACGTCCTCTGTGTCATCTTCAACTGTGTCAACTTCAACTCCACCTGGGGCTTTGCTTACATCTTCAGGTTTATTTAAAATTGCTGAAAGTTCGGACCATGCTATCAGCAAACAACCCTTACTTTTGGAATTAGTGCCTTCCTCCACAGGAGTAACTGAGCCACCTATGAGTAGTACTGCTCCCTCCACAGGTACAAGCCCAGTGTATAGAAAGGAGCATGGTTCAGGTGACCATACCACTGATGTATTTACTAAAGTGGATGCTATAGTGTCTTCAGTGTTCAGCACAAAGAAACCAACAATAACAACAGCATCTCATGAAAGTGCATCTGTTGCTACTACAGAAAGTACAGAGTCTTCCCTGTTTAGCACAGAGAAATCTAAAACAGCAGAATCAGACAAAAGTGGAATATCTGACATTCCACAATCTACTGTAACTGTAGCTTCTTCTCTCTACAGCACTGAAAAGCCAAATATAACAACAGTATATGGAGCCACATCTGCCCAGTCAGTTAACATGTCTGCAACTGAAAAATCAACCCCAAGTCCAGCCTTTACTTTGACAGAGGGAGAGAGTTCTAGTGGCCAAACCGCTGAGATGTTTACCTCAAAGCCATCAGTGATAGAAAGTGTCACATTTGGAGAAGCAGCAGGTGAAACCGAAACCTTTGTTTCAGTTACACCAATCTCTGGTGAGCAGGTTTCCTCACAGGAAGGTGAAATTACTCCAGAAACAGAAAGCCCCATCACACCTGAAGCAACAGAGCCTCATGTTTCAAGCACTGGGAAAAATGGTGTTACTGAAGCTGAGCACATAACGCAATCCTCCTCTACAACTATGTTCCCCCATACAGTTGCCGCTTCAGTTGGTGATCACACTACAGTTGACTTCACCAGTGAACATAAACAAGATGGATTCACATCGATGTCCACCCCCATTCCCTCCATTATATATCATAGTGTTACAGACCAACAGGTCGTGATCATCACTCCTAGTAGCAGCCAAGCCAAGACTGACCTTACTGAACAAACACCTACCATGGTCCTACATGTGTCTAAACCATCGACCAGCACAACCATCATATTCACAGAGGATGCAAAAGATGAAGATGAGCTGTTCTCTGCAGATACAGATAATATAAGGGAAGGCAGCCCCACTCCAGAGCTTTTCACCAGAGATGATGCTATCATTAATGCAGATACTATCTCCATAGTTCCCTCCTCTTCATTTTACCCAACCATCCAGACAGAGGAAGCTGGAGGACTCACAGCAGTTACAATTACACCAAAGCTTGAAGTAACAGAAGAAGGTTCAGGGACTGATGGTGCTACCTTCTTTTCTCCTACACCAGTGACTTTACATGAAGCCTCAGCCACTAATTTGCCATTAGCCTCAATGTCTCCACTTCACTCCACTTCAAAACCATCAACTGTAGAAGGCGTTTCTAGTATGGAGACATCCAGTGAAGAGACAGTCACATCTGCTCCACAGGCCAGCCCAGCTAACACAGTGTTTACAAAGTCAAGCTCTAAAGAAACATATGCTTTAACTACACCACATGCATTTTCCCCTATTGAAGCTCATACCAAGTCAGTTCCAGAGCTGGTGATGGATAGTTCATCAGGCGAGGAGACTGATAATGTCACTGAGTCTGTTACTGAGTTTGCCGCCTCCTCATCTTTGCCTTCTCAACTTACCTTAACTGAAACAACAGATACAAGCTCAGTCACTCCAGTTTCCAGTGAGGAGTATATGGTCAGCACAGGTGAAAAAGTAACAGTGAAACCGTCTGTCACTTCTGTGTCAGACGTTACTGATACAGACACCTCAAGCGATCAAACTTCAGCTTCAACAGTGAAGGTGCAACCAGTAACATTTTCAGTTACCTCACCTGAACCTGGCACAGAGGAGACTGAAATAGCTGTATCAAGTACTGCTTCCAGTCTCTATAGCATTAGGAAGCCAACTGCCACATCCTCTGTTGATGTTACTGGGAAGGATAAATCAGATGATCACACTCATGTGGAAGAACCCGTGACACAGACAGCTGCGCCTCTGCACAGTACAATGAAAATGGACCAACTGCTATCTACAACAACGTTATCTCCTCCCTCTATCAACGATAAACTTTCAGTGGCAAGTAACACAGATGTTGCAAGTATGGATGGCTCTGGGGATGAGATCTCAGATACCACAACTGCATCACCTAAGACAGTGTCATCTGAGAGTGAAATAACTGTAGCCACTCCAGTATCCCTTCTGTTCAGCACAGAAAAACCAAGCACAATAACCCATGAGGATGAAACTCAAATGAGTGAGATAATGACAGATGTAGAGAAGGCATCATTGTCAGAGACAGTTTCATACCCTATTAATGGAGCAACATCAGCCCCAGAACATGAAGAGAGCACAAGGGACCATATCACTTCTACATCTACAAAAGAATCCATTCCTACAACCACAATGTCTTCTGTACAAAGCACTTCAAAGCCTGATGTGATAATTCAGTTTGTCACCACCTTTGCCCCAGAACTAGATACAAAACCACCTGAGGTGTCCTTCCAACAGGCCAGATCTGAGATCACATTCACTAATCATCCCCAAATTGACAACTCCTCTGAGAAAACTGAGTTGGCCACAACCAGCCCAATGTTACCCAATGAGGAGTCAAACCAACACTTTGAACCTAGTGATGTGACTCCCCAGACTGTAGTCACAACCACGCTACTGGAATATAAGACAGCTGAACCAAGCCAAGCATCTATAACCAAAGAAGTCTCAACTGATGCAGAAGGTAGCACATCTACTGATGTTACAATGACTTCACATCCTACAGATGAAACAGTAGATTCTAAAGAGACAGAGACTGCTGGGGTTGAATATACAACTCCAAAACCTGCAAGTTCAGGGACGGAAGTAGTGGTCACCACAAAGCCAGATGAACACATTTCCTCTGAACCTATTTCAAATACTCCCCAAAAGTCATTTGAACAAGCCAGGTCAGAGATTGCACTAACACACCGCCCTCACACTGATCTTTCTCCTCACAATGTATCACTGATCACAACTCCCCCTATGTTTGCAAGTCATGTAACAAGCCAGATTACAGAATCAACAACTGTACCTACTACCTCGTCTTTGGTGGCTGAAGATGTATCTAGTTCCAGTTTTTATCAGACAGATGAGCCCCCAGATTATGACTCACCAATCCCCAATTTAGCTGAAGCAGAGCCGCAAAACAGTGAAACTATAGCACCACAAAAAGTGTTTATTACTACAACACCTGCCATTCCTCTAACATCTGAGAGTGATCTTGTTGACTTTATGCGTAATACTGTACCTAGCTTAGAAGAAAAAGCAACTAAATCACCTGTAGTTTCAGCATCAGAATCCTCTAGTTCCGAAAGTGGTTCAGAAAGCCGGATCAGCTCAGAAGAAAGCATGTCCACAGCAAGCACTGTTAAGTTGGATGGTGATGTGGTTGGCAATATCTCCTCTGTGCTTCTATCTTCCACGACTAAGTCACCCTTTGTCCTTAGCAGTGGGGCTGAAAGTGGTTCTGTCAGTTCTGAGAGTGTGTCTGGAGAGATTATGACTACAAAGAAACCAAAGATTGACAATATATGGGAGCAGTCTCTGTCCCCAGATAAAATCCAAACTGTATTCAAATTAGATGCTACCACAGCTTCAAAGATGGAGTCCACTAGTGTTGATAGTGCCACTGGAAAAGAAGAAGTTGTGGGAAAAATTAAGGGAGATGTCTCTCCTCACACTGAAATACCCACTAGGGCTCATACAGAGTTTACAACAGTGACACCAGCTAAAGCACAAAACCAGTCAGTGTCAGTTGCATCTGTAGCCACCACTCAGCCATCATTTTCTAAGGATAATATGAAGCTGGACAGTGACATAACTGCATCTCCATCATTTACTGGGGAACCATTACCAAGAGGAGAAGAAACAACTGAGCTACCTGACACAGGAGTTGATTTGGGACACACCGTCATTGGTGAGACTGTTGAAATTCCAGGTATGTTTCTTCAAATGACTTTCATTGGAATACCTAAATGTATAACCTCAGAATAAATTTTCATTTAAAACAACTTGTTTTTCTTTTTTCAATCTCTAAACAGAAGTTCAATCGTGCTCACAAAACATTTGCTTGAATGGAGGATCTTGCTACAAGCGTGGCAGCATCTCCACATGTAGCTGTGCTCCTGGTTACAATGGTGATCTCTGTGAAACAGGTAGGATACTATGTATCTCTAATTCCACTCACAGTATCTCATTGTCTTAACTTTAACCCAAGAAACGTTAAATTATTCCTAAAACTAGTTTTAATGTAGAACAGACTAAGAATTGTTCTTTTTCTTTTGTAATTCATTATGTATCTTTCTTACATAGATATTGATGAGTGCCAGTCAAACCCTTGCCGCAATGGAGGTACATGTGTTGATGGGTTGGCTTCCTTTACATGTGTGTGCCTCCCAAGCTACTCTGGGCTGCATTGTGAGGAGGGTAAGTTTGTGGTTAATTTGATATATTCTTTCCCTAATATCTCTCTAAGTATTCTGGTTTAATGAATACAAATGTTTCATTTAGTGTTGTAACTAGTTCCAGCCATCCCTCTAAACTGTCTAGACTATTCTGACTATTTTCATAGAACATGATAGAATAAACAATTGCTGTTCTTGCATTTGATAATGTGTTAAGACACTTATTGTAATCACTCACCTGAGTCTCTGGGAAAGGTATTGCCAAAGGTTTCTCCCAGGCATTAGCTGAGTCATAAACACCATATTACACTGTCTAAAAGTCTGTCATATCTGATAATACTTGGGTTACTTTGGTCAGCCTCGAGCTTTCATTTCCAAAAGTTTCAGATACACAGACAGATGAAACATATCAGTGTACCCTATTTCAAACATTCAGTTTTTAGTACTATGTCAGATGTAGTCTACACCTCACTGCAGGTATGCTAGACTTCAAGTCACTTCTTGATATTTCAATCTAGACTGAAAATTAGTTCCTGATTAGACTTTTCTAGTGTCTAGAAAGGCATTTATCGAATATCTGAGTTTTTTTTAATATACCCATATCCCCATCATTTTACCTAAGTTCCTCAGTGTGGATGACCGGTGTCTACACCCTCAATTTTGTTGGGATCACTCATCAGTGAATCACACCCAGATTGTGTACTCAGACACAGCTGCTGTGTTAGAAAGTTTTGCCAGGAGAAAGGAAGAAAAAGTAACATGAAGAGGAACAACCCCGATAGAGATTCTGCCTGTGTTTTTGTATGTTAATGTTTGGAAGCTGAAGATGGGGAGGGAGGAACAGACAAACAGTAAACTGAGTTGCTGCAGTATACGTTGGTACACACATAATCACACAACATTGATAAGGTCAAGATGAGGGTGGTATCAAGGTGTGACAGGGAAAATGTTCATTCTTTAAGGAAATTATGCAAGATTTGTACTAAACCTCACCTTAGCCCAGGCTCACATTACCTGAAAACTCTAGATACATTTCACCTGGAATTTGGAATTTTGATTTGGTTTTGTAAAGAAGAGAAGAATAATCTGCTTTAGCATAATACTATATTTTTATACTAACTGGCACTTAATTGGATTCCTTCTTGTTTAGCTTCCATGTCCTTATAATGCTGATCTTAGTGGCTATAGGAAATTAATCCATCATGTTGTTCCTCTTTCATCTTGATTAGAGACAGAGATAACAGCAGGCCTCAAGGGTCAGTATTTTCAGGTGTTAAGAGTACTGTAGATGCAGTAGATTAGTCCACAAGTCTTTTTGCACATGTCTCCTAGTTGCACATATATGGATTTTATTAGATAGTGAGGTAAATAGATAGCATGGATTAATGTTACAGCTTAAACTTTATCCAAAATGCTTTTTGTTTTCTTGTATACCTTATTCCCTCTCAATTTATGTCCCATCAGATACAGAAACATGTGACTATGGCTGGCATAAGTTTCAGGGCCACTGCTACAAGTACTTCCCCCATAGAAGAAACTGGGACACAGCAGAGAGAGAGTGTCGCATTCAGGGGGCTCATCTGACCAGCATCCTCTCCCACGAGGAGCAACAGTTTGTCAACCGTAAGTTAAAGACTGCAATTGTAGATAATCAATCATAGGTACAATAACGTGTTCAAGTCCTACTTTACCAAATATACATGATATGATTA
This sequence comes from Morone saxatilis, assembly GCF_004916995.1. NCBI lineage: Eukaryota > Metazoa > Chordata > Actinopteri > Moronidae > Morone > Morone saxatilis. Next base: position 5,769,032 of record NW_023339718.1, read on the forward strand.
AAATGGTACAATTTCTCCTTCTCGAAAAAACACAAATATAGGCACCAAAATGACATTTCTATCTTTCTCTTCCTCTTGCATGTTCTGTAACTGAACAGTCCTAAAAAGGACATATGGCAACAGAGAAACGTAATCTGCTGTGTTTCTACCCTGTATGGCAGGTCTTGGACAGGACTACCAGTGGATTGGCCTGAATGATAAGATGTTTGACAGTGACTTCCGCTGGACTGATGGCAGCCCTATGGTAAGATAGGTTGTTTTCTCACATATTTTTGTCTCAACAAACATGGCACAGAGACAGTGTAAATATTTGGAAAAAATCCTGATGACAGATACAGTCATCTAGGGAGAGTCGTTCTTTTCAAGGGCTGTGGTGACTTTCTCATGACGTACTCCCTCTGCCTCATAATGCTACACCCTGGTGGGTGACTGCTCTGGTAATAAATCTGATATAGGACATGCTGTAAGGCACCACTGAATCCTTTTAATCAGTGTGAGCTCAACACTAGAAAACCAATTGCTGAAACAATGCAAGAAGATTACAATCCAATGTAAAAGAGTAAGCAAGGGAGAGAAATGTGCATTGTTCATAATTGCATTGTTTATAAACCAGCACATAAGCAGAAGTGAGTTTGCTATAGTGGCTATAGCTGCTGAAGATCCCCCTCACTTGACAGGAAAGTGGCTAATTACTATGTGCATCAGTGTTGTATAGATTGACTTGACTTCAAAGATAATCTTCCAGGACCAGAGATTGGAGAAGCATAGCTTAGACATCCTGGGGGTAAAAAGATAAGCACAGGCGGCCTGTGGAGACCCTCAGTCAGCTGAAAGATTAAGGGGTGATGAGGGTGTGAGTGACGCTGTGTAGAAGGGAGTTTGGCAGGCGTAGACAGGTATGGTTCCCCTACAACCCCCACATGCATCAGAAGGCCCAGCCTGCAGAAAACCACCCAGGGGTAAGGCCACCAGGCAGGCAGACACACAGATGGACAGCACCTGTGCTTGGAGAAAAAAAAACTGGAAGCAACCCAGGGGGACTGGGTGGGTGGTCACCTCCAGTGGATTTAAATATAATAAATTAAACAATTTGTAAAAAACGGTGAAATATATTTGGAATAGAATGTATTAGTATTAACAGTAGGGCACAGAATCAGAAAAGTTGGTGTATCTTTGGTTGTGTGTGTTTGCGTGTGTGTGGGTGATCAAAGTTTGTTTATTATTTTGAGGAGGATGCAGGCCTGCTGTGCAGTTGATGGGTCACCCATTTGTTAACTTGAAGTGAGCTGAGCAGGAAGTCAGAGTGTGTTTGTTAACCATAATGACAGAGTAGCAAAGCCCTTGGGACATGATTGGAGGAGGTGGGGTGGGGGGTGCCGGGGTCACAGCTTTGAAGAGACTGTTTGAACCTAGAATGCGCTGAAAGACTGCAGGTAGCATCAATTCCTGGTTGAATGCCCCACAGCGCTACAGCTGTGTGTATACTGTACTGATGTGTAAATGTACATCTGCGTCTGTGTGTATGTGTGTATTTTTGGGCCTGCAGAATTATACATGTAATGTTAGGCATGCAGACTATGTGATGTAATGACATAAGACTCCTTTATCATGAAACCCTCCAGTCCAGTACTTGTAGCTATGACTGGATATTGATTAAGTCTAGTATATGAGGTGATGTAAGTATGTGATCATTGTTGCTCATAAATAATCTTAATATTGCACTGGACAGTACTGTCTTTTGGAAGAAAAACAAACAAAACAAAACCAAAAAAAAAAACCTATCCACTATTATAGCTGCTCTTTCTGTGGCTTAATGTGAAATTAGCAGCCTAGTAATGTCACTGGCTGTTAACTGAATGTAGTTTATGAGCCCATTTTATAAATGTGTTGGTTTCTGTGCCTTGTGTCTGTTATACAGTGCCTGCAAGGGTCCCTCAGCACTGAACCATGAGGTCACAAAGTTTAAGTTGGCTGCTAGAAAGATATAGTTGCTCCCTCTTGTGGCCATTAATTAAAATTACAGTGATGGGGAAACTGCTGCCAATACAGGATCTCTAATTGTGCGATCACTTATGCGGAAGGAGATAGGTGGTAGTAACAATTCATGTGCTGACTTGTTAACTTTTACCCCACTGGTGTTTCCAGTGTGATGTTATGCACTTTATTATTTAGAGAGATAACTAATGCTCCTAAAATAAATTATAATATAATAATGTTATAATAATAATCAATAATAATAATCATCTGAAGGACACGAAACCCATCATAATGCCTAACTCTTCATGCTCTACTCTTTTTTTCAGCAATATGAAAACTGGAGGCCCAACCAGCCTGACAGCTTCTTCACTTCTGGCGAGGATTGTGTTGTGATGATATGGCATGAGGACGGCCAGTGGAATGATGTTCCTTGCAACTACCACCTCACCTTCACCTGCAAGAAGGGCACAGGTAAAAAGAATGCTGAATCAGCAGACATAATCTCTTACGTAACAGAATGCATGAATTCAGAGAGGACAAAATACAAATGTCTTCTGTCACTGTAAAATTCCTTGCTGTAATGTTATTGTCACTTCTGTTTCTCAGTGGCTTGTAGCGAGCCCCCTCTGGTGGAGAATGCACGTACCTTCGGTAAGAAGCGTGAGAGATATGAGATCAACTCGCTGGTGAGGTATCAGTGCCGGTCAGGCTTTATTCAGAGGCACGTCCCAACTATCCGTTGTCGTGGGGATGGACAATGGGATAGCCCTAAAATCTCTTGCATGAATCGTAAGTACAGTAAATATTGCTCTCAATACATAGACATAGTTCTGTGTCTCCCACTGTATAGTGCTTTGACACACACCACTGTTTTAAGGCTAAAATATCACTTTTGTCTGACAGCATCGAGCTATCAGAGGACCTTTATCAGAAGACATCAACACAATACTCTCTACAGCATCAACAACTTCAAGAGATGGCCGGATGAGGCCTTCCGCCTTCAGCAACAGCGCTACCGAGGAAGGAGAGACAGGAATGAACATAAGCAGAAGAGACAGTGATGGCCATGTAACGTGGCACAGTTTCGCCGAGATGATAACACATGGCTGATGCTTGTGTCGAAAGAGGAACGGATTCTCAAAGGAAAAGCACAAGAGAAAACTAATCAAAGAAACCAAGAGGATAACCAGCAGTGTGGTTGCATTTCAGATGACGATGGAATCTTATGAAGTGCCTTTGAAAGAGAGGCTGATACATGACTTTTCTTATCAAGGGGCACTGTTTTATAACAATGCCAATGTGGATAAAATACTTTCAGCTGGCTACTGGAAAAGCAAAAAATACACTCATCATTCTTTCTTAAACTGTGGAAGATTTTTCTTTGTCCTTAGCTTATCAAATAATACAATCATGACTGTTATCTAATACCTTTCTACACCAACCGTGCTATTCAAAATCACCATAAGTGTTCCTTATTCATAGAAAAAAAAGCTGTTGTGAAATTATAGCGCTTATATTATGTAAAGGAATCCATTATGTTGTCATGCTGTTTTAAGCTGGACTTCATTTTAATGAGCATGCATGCAAATGCATATATATTGAAGTCCTCATAATTTTAATATGTTTATTCTATGTCAAGAGATCCAAGTTTGGCTTCTCAGAACACAAATGGAGGCATCATTGGCAATGATTGATCATGCAACAGATTTTAACAGAGTTTATATTAGTAGAATATTATATCACATACTTTTGACCTGTAAACCTTTACAAAGAAACTTGCTCCAGTTTTCAAATCTAATCAACAGAGACACTAATCATATTCCTGAGAATGGTTTCATGGCTTTGCTAGCAGTAGTTATTAAGATTCCAGATTAATAATACAGCCAAGTCTGGGGAAATTTCACCAAGTCACTCAGTTAACTGCAGGAGACCTTCTTTGTAGTGGCAGCTTTCAAAGTACCAAATTACCATCTTTAATTAACTCTTGCCTTGTTAATTAAAGATGTCATCGATAACTGTTGATGGATAGATTTTCTTCTATTTTTAAAAACTTACTGATATACCTTTTGTAAAATGTTTTTTTCAATTTAATATGAGAGAGTACTTATCAACAAAGCCTCTATCCACTGATTGGGAATTGTTGTCCATCAACCTTTGAAATGTAAAAAGGGAAGTGTGGCTCAAGTAGCCTGTATTTTCTGCTTGTGTGTTTGGTGATAACTTACAATTAGTTGCTACAGCATGTTTACAATACCTGTTATGCTGTTCATAAGTATACACCAAAGAGTCTTGCTCTCATCTGTTGTTGTCATTCTGTAGCTTGTGATGGTTTTATAGGTAATGCTTTTCTTCTGCACACTTTTCTGTTATTGTGGTCAATTGGAATCAGCCATTGAGAGAATGTATTTTGTGAAACACTCAAAAAGACTTGAACGTAACGGCTGTTTAGGCAGAGATGCATATAATTTATTTTCAAGCTGCTCTTGATCTCCTTACTTGTTTTATACTCACAGGTAAAATATGATGTTGTCACCTGGCCCAGCAGTGCTCTTCATATATTTTTATTGTTTGTACAACAGGAGACCAGCCACAATCACAGACTGTCTAAAAGGAATGCAATGAAGATGAAAAATGACTCAACAATACAATGGATTTATACGTTTTTTTTTTTATCATGCCAGAAGTGGACCAAAGAATATGGAGGGCCCAATCGGCTGCAATACTGTTAAAAATGTTTGTACATGTGGATGGTTATGTGTCTCCAGCATTTTTTAAAATAGAAAATGTGTTTGTTTTGTCTGCCTGTGAATGTGTGTGTGTGTGTGTGTGTGTGTGTGTGTGTGCGTGTGTATGTATGTATTTCAGCCTTAATGTGCATATAATATCCTTTTATATTTATAACAGTTTGTTTTTTTATTTTACAATGTGAATGTCTGGGATGTTTGTGATTTTTTTGTGAGATCAAACTGTTTTTTCCTGCTTTAAATCACCAAAGAAATAAAATATATGGATATTATATGTATACTCATAACATTTAATTGGATTTTTTACAGATATTTCGGGAAAGACAGTGGGTGTTGTGCATGTTCTCCTTATGTTTGTGCAGATGTTGAGGTTTCCCCCTAGTTTCCGAACACATGCAAGTTTGATTAAATTCTAAAGTCTATCTGCAATTTTTTAGTGCTTTCATGAAGTAGCATACTGTTCTTTTAAACACATTTTTTATTGCATGCTTGGACAGTGTCCCTGTTATTGGGTCCTTTAAAACTAAGCTACATTTTGAGTGGAGTAAGTAGTGTGGTGGTTCCACCAGCAGGTAGTGCTATCAGACTAAGCCATAAACCTGGGTTTTTGTCTGCTCACTACCATGGAAAAGGGTGTATATTTCATTTCCTTCATGGAAACATAAAGTGAAGAATTTCCTCTGCATTCTGTGAATCACTATGACTCTCTGTAGAACATCATACCAATGTCCTACTTTCAAAGTATTGCAGTGTCTTGCACATACATCAATCACTTCTGAAAAATCAGACATGCTCTACAAGCCTCTTGGTAGACAGACGGTACATTCAGGGACAGCAGATAGGAAGAAGCAACGTGAAGCAAACATATGGAGTAAGAACTGGATTAGGGAGAAGTGATGCATTTCCTGAAATGGCTGATGCTGCAGAACTGTGGACCTGCATACCACATTACAGTTTTTTTAGTCAATAGCATGGCTGTAGGTGGCTCCTCTTGAATGTCAAATACTTTTTATGCCTGGTGGTGCATAAAGAGTGTAGATGAATTCCCTTGGTGTAAAAACAGAAGCTTTTTGAGTACATTACAATTCACCACTATTCCCAGAGCGCCTCCTTGTACAGCCATGACTTGAAGTTCACATCGACATGGCCTAATAGCACAAAACACCATTACCAGGGTAATAACATCAAGTTGGTGGATGTAATCTTTGTGTAAGTTGGGGTTGCTGTGGTTTTCACTGTGACTGCCTACTCTGTCATTAGAGAAGACTTGGCTTGTGATTAAAGGCCGCTCCTGGATGCCCCAATGAGAGTAAAACCTATATTCTTGCCTCATGAAATGCAGATGTCTCTTGGGTGATCAGTGAGAATACCTAGACCTCCCAGCCCAGGTCTCTCAGGGTTTTAACAAGCTTTCTAGGTTTGTTTTGGAAAGTAAATGCACCCTGGCTCTTTCTGATAGTTTCTTGGGAAAGATGGGCGCCTCAGACTCTGTCTAGTCCAATACAGAGTGTCTATCATTCACTCATGCTGCAATTTTCATGTCACATTATTTAATATGGGTACCTTTGAGTGACAAGCGTTGCTGAAAGTCAGCAAAACATTTGATTGCTTGAAACCACAGAAGCAAACCAAATGAAATGTTCAGCATTACACCAGTCAACAATGAGACAACATTTTATGATAAATGATCAATTGCACTGTCTGCTTCCAGCATTCTAAAATGACCCAGAGACAAAGAAAAGCTCACTTTATGCCACTAGTGTGCAGAAACATAAATGTTTTGTACTTTTTAGCACATTTTTTTTTTAATTATTAGCTGCTCCCGTGTCCACAGAACAAAAAGCATGCATCAGTGGACTCCACCATCACACACATTTACATTTGTCAGGCATTTCACTGCTGTATCATTCTAAATCTGACCCCATTCCCATGCATTCCCACAAACACTCTTAAAGACTGTGGTACTGTTCCCTTTGTCTAACGTAGTGGTGGGCTGGCAGCCTGGCACTGAATAAAAAAATGCCAAAGAATAAATAAATGTGAGGGGAGTCTAATCTCAAGTCCTCTCAGAGACATGGGCTCATGCCAGATACATGGGCCCTGGCCATGCCAGTTTAAACAATACTGTTTAATCTCTGCTTAAACCTCTATCCTCACATAATACATACTGATTTGGTTCTAGTGGAGCAAAAAATGTTTATTATTGAGAAAGGGACAAAATTGATTTAAAGGTTGTATTCTTTATTTCAAACTGCTTTGTTGAAAAAGGTACATGGCGATAAGATACAAAAATACTGTGTAACAGACATTTTTTGCTTTTACAAACAATGCATCACCATATTACCACATGTAACCTGCAGTAAGTACCACATGTCAGTGCTAAGGGTTAGAAAAGGTATGAAGGGATAATGTAACAAAAGCAAAATGCTAAATATCAACTTATTTTTGTAGCTGATATCTAAAACAGGTGCTATCTTCTGCTTGCAGCCTTTAGATCTGTTAACATGCTCACTGTGGTCCACAGAAAACTATTAGGATGCTTTTTCAGATCCAGCCACTTGCATGACTATTAATGAATCCCTATTTAGTGTAAGAGATTGACAGTATTACTCAGGTCTTTGCCAGAATAAACTGCCAGGGGAAATGTATCATTAATAGCTAATAACCTTAGTAAGAAACTGCGGTCAGAGAAGATATCAGCCCATACATTTTTTGTTATACTTGTGATTACTGTAATATTAGGTGTCAATCTTGGGGAATCGCTACTGTTAGGCAATCAGGTTTATGTTTTGATAAAAGGTTATGTTAAAGGGCAAAAGGGGAAAATCTCTACTTATTCTACATTCACTATCTAAGTGAAAACTTGCTGTTTTGTATGTGCCAAATGTAAATTGTCTTTAAACTACACTTCACAAAAACATCTACAAGTGACAGAATCTGTATTTATCTTCTTTAAAAAAGAACACTATAATGTAAAAAACTATAGTGACATACATTATTAAAAAAGTAAAAAAAACTAAATTTTGTTAAAATAAACAAACATAAGGTTACAATAATAAAAAATATCTTTTAAAATGTAATTGGGAGTTGATCTAATGGGAGCTATCAATGCAGAATAGGTCACAGTCCATCAAGACATTTACATTCATTTTCTTGTTAAACAGTAAATTTGATCTCAACTTCTCAGGTTGAAAAACCTTTTGGCAGTTTAACTTTCAACTCTGATTAGAGAGGAATCCCGTGGAATACTTTCTGCAATATAACATGTATATATCCATAGCTTAACAGTGGTAGCCAGGTTATCTTCATGACTCAGTAATCAATCTGAGGTCCTTCACTGATGTGATAAATGCATAAAATATCACATTGTTTCATTCTTTAGACAAATTTTAGAGCGGCAAATATCATCTGCACATGAGCATAAATGCTCTAAATCTTGAATTTCACACATCTAATCATTCTGTGGAGGACAAACCAAACTTAGATGATGTTAGACAACCATCAAGCTCTTGTCTCTGTCACATCACTCATACATTAACACTGTTGCCTTTTCCCTAATAGTCTGTGTAAAATTGATGAATGCACAGTTAGAGAAAAACAGAACTTAATGGCTACAAAATATTTTGTCATTCATTACATATGGATGTAAGATGTACAGTATTTGTTTTTAGGCGTTAAAAAGGGTTATCACAGTTTCAGAAAGGTATTGAGTTTATGCTTGTTAAGATCCAAAGCTTGTATGCTTTATTGTTGAATTTAATGGTTGTGGTTGTTGCTGCTCTTTGGTGGTTATGGCCTCCCTACTTCTACCTCCTCACTGCTCAGCCTTGAAGCAGTAGACGCCGTAGGACTTTTGCATTTTGTCTGGGTATCCATGAAGGCGCACTGCAGCTTCTGTGGGGCTGCAGTTCTTGCGGGGCCTGGAGATGGGGTAGCGGACACTTCCGTCAGCCAACCAGCCAGCATCGCAGCGATCATAGCCCTCAAGCTTCCAGGCGGCATATATGTGGCCCACCTTGGCAATCTCTGCACCATCGTCAAAGCATGCCTGCATAGCCTCTTCAAAGGTCAGCCTGTCAGGTTGGACCAGCCAATAGAAACGACCTGACAGCAGTGAGAGCAAAACAGAGAGAGCAAAACAGGTCATTTTCTGGGTTCAAGAAGCTGTATTTCCTATTATTTACATATGGGTTTACCAATCTAAGCCATATTTGGCAAGGTTTTAACAAAACCAGAACTTGCAATGTGTTTCCTGGTACAAGCCAACCACAAGAACAATGTATGACAAAAACAATGTAAAGAAAATTTATTAAAGCAAACAAACAAACAAAAAACCCAACTCACCCTTGAGTGCAGAGGCATAGCAGAACACATCATAGCGGTTCTGTTTGTCACGGCGGCCATAGCTTCTGAGGCCAGGCCCATTGTTGGTGCCACCACAAGGCTCTCTGGGTTTGGTGATGGGGTACTGCACTGTGCTATCACTTAGCCAGCCAGCATTGCACCAGTCTAGGCCAGCCTTCCAGGCCTCAAACAGCTGGTCACGGCTAGCGACCACAGCATTCTGTTCCGCACAGGCCTGTACAGCATCAGAAAAGTTCAGGTTGTAGCGGCCAAAACCGGGAGCGGCGAATGGAAACACAACACCTGAGTGAGGCAAAATAGATAAAATAAATGTTATAATATGTCAATCTGTCAATCTACATTTTAGTTTAATGTTAGTGAGTGTAGGTCTATTAGTCTTTCAGGTCCAGCAGCTTGCAATATGTCGGCAATCTGCTAACTCATTAATTTTGTGCTTTTCTACCCCTCTGCATGGAAGAAAAGATCATGTTCTGCTACTAGGCGTTAAGTTCTGCTGCATTAAAGATTAAAGCAAAGTGCTATAGACTGCTTTAACTGCATGGATCCAAAAAGAAGTAATAAAATAATGATAAAAAAAATTTATTTGCACATCAATACAATCCAATACATGAGAAATGTATACATGATGCTGCAGACTTAATAGCAGAAATACTTTGATAGTTTACTCATCATGGTTCATTTCTTATACCAAGTTTTACCTCAATACATTATCAACTGTATTTCATGATTACAAAAATAACTGATCCAAATTATATTTATACAGCTTAAGGTTAATAGTATTCTGCTCACACTACATTTATCTAAAATTACATGTACGTGTTCAGCCTCCACCCAGATTGATCCTTCACACGTGTGAAAAACTATTAACTACTAACCCTTTTGTGCTGAAGAGCTCTAACATACTGCAATGATTTAGTGTCTTACCATGCAAGGTTTCAGGAATCTATGTATAAATATGGAAATAACCCTTAACTTGCATGAAAAGCACTTTCTCTTTGAATGGTGTATTTCAAAAGGAAGACTGATCTGACTTACTCATCATAAAATCTGATGAGTAAGTCAGATTTATGAGTATATGGCCTGGAAAAGATGGAAAATGTGTTTTTGTTTACTTATTTGAACAGTATTCAAATATAATCACGGCTGAATCATTACAGCGGGTTGGATAAATCAGCCCAAGCTGTCTTCTTTTTGTTTTTCTTTTTCCACAAGAAAAGAAAATGTGGATGTTTTTAATAAATAGAAACAAAAACATTTCTGAGGAAGATGATTAATCCTGAATGAACAGGGAAAGGACACGTATAAAACTGGGGAAAGTCTCCTTAGTGTCATTACAGCTGGTATATTAACCTTATCCTTAAGCTAAGTTTCTAAATAGAAAAAAAAAACAGCATTTACCATCAGTGAGACCAGCTTGCACTTCCAGGGTAATCTCTTGGTTGGTGTCTTCCACCCCATTGATGATCTCACAGCGGTATTTTCCCATGTCTTCCATGGAGACGTCAGTTATTACTATGGAGGCATCTTCGCTGTCATGCTCCTGCAAAAAGACACGGTCCTCGAAGCTTCCATAGGTCTTCTTGTGGAATCCCATTGAAAGCAACACATTCTCATTCAGTGCTTCATCATCTGCCACCTTGGTCCATTTGACACGGATACCAAGGCTACCAAAGGACAAGGGGTCCTGGGACAGGAGCCTGCAGGGCAGGGTGACGTTGTCACCTAGGTCAGCAAAAACCTTAACTGGAAAAGAGGAACACAATATACTGTAACCTTATTGGGGTTTGGTTAGGCTTATGATACTTGGACTTAAACAGGAAAATATTATGTAATGTTTACATACATTTTGTGCTTGGCAGGAAACGTAAATGTGATTTACAAAAATTCTGTTTGAGAAAACACCAAAAAGGAAAAATGCCTGAACACTGCTTTTTCAAATTCTTCCTTCTTTATTGATCTTTCTTTTTTGTATGTAATTGTTCCACTGCATGTTTTGGTATATATTGTACATTATGTTTTACTGCACATGAAAAAGCATTCTCACAAGAGTGTCGGGGTATCCTGTTTGGTTTATTAGATACAGTATTGGACACCAGCCAATCTTCATCCCCTGGAGCCAATTATACTCTTCAGTCTCCTTCCTGCTCTTGTCAGCCCTGGCACTTCTAAACCTTTAGTTCTCAGCATTAACCCTCAAAATGAAGTGCTTATCTTACATCTGCCGAAATCTGATTTGGATGAAGCATTTCAGTATACAAGTGAATAACAGGAAAAGTAAGCAGATAATATTTAATGATTTACAGGATCTAGCTGTCATCATTATTTTTTCTTTTGTGTATTTACTCTGTGCACTCCATTTCTGTCCTCCCTGTCCAAACTAGGCCACCATTTAACTCGTAGCAGGCCATTTATGTCTCACCGTGGGCTCCCACAATCTCCTTGACCTCCATGTTTAGACCTCACAGGGCTTGCTTAGTTAAGAAGACCCCAGCCAGCAAGGGGTGGCCTGTACCAGGCAGTAATAATAAGCACCAGATGGATGGATATACATGGCCCCTGACCCCCACCACCACAGGCCTTGAAAATTCTTCTGCAATGCATACGACTTGTAAAATAATATGGTAATTACATAACTGAATAAATCGACTAGCCTTTAAGCTATGTGGTCTGCAGACATAACTATTAATCTTATGCCACCAAGCAGTTTTCGGCTGAATCCAGGTTCACATTGTCCCTTGAGTATCTATTGCCATGTCTAGTATTCAGTAAAAAACCCTGAGTTGCTCTGTTTCTGATTTATGTTCTTCCCACTTACTCAATATGGATGATTTGTGTCTAAACCAGACTGCTTCTCTTTTCTGGCTGAGAATGCCAGCATTTGTGTTGAGGTGCCTCACTTTGAGCAGCAATACCAGAGCCATGACTGGAATACTGTGTCACTGACTCTTCAACACGGAAAACGTTTCCCACATGGGCAATGCAAGAAATAATTGGGGCCACTGGAGTGCTGCCTTCCGCTCTGATCAACCCATTACCTGCCCCCCCAACCCACATGTACACACATGTAATCAGCCCCATGCTTAAACTGTCCCAATCCTCCATTCTAACCCCACAGTAGACGTATATCTGGACTTTGTTTAGTGGTGCTCAGATCATTACTCTTGAGCTCTCCAGCAGAAGGATTTAACTAGCAGAAGCACTGCTGACAGACCGAATCTACCCTTCTGTCCAAACTTGTGACATTTTTCATTAATTTTTTCATTTCTTTCATTAGACTGCAAACCTTCTTATGTGCCAGAGGTTACTTCTATTACTCAATCACCACACCCAGTGGTCTAACTTGCCTCTTGACTGGTCAACAAGATGCCAGGTATTTTACGAGCTAGGAAACACCCTTCTTAGCCGCTGCTAATTACTAATGTCTTTGAAAGCATTGACGAGTTTAAAAGCAGTCTGGACAAGGATCCTCTTTGGCTGTTCTATCAGTGAGGGATGACTCACGGCTTCGCTGTGCCTCATAAATTCACTGCATGGGTAGCAGTTGCATGAAGTGTGATTGAAACCTGAGGGATCCAGAATGACTAAACTGCTCATCAAATGCCCTGGCAAAGGTGAAGGCTAAGGTGACGTCAACACCAGCTCACCAGATGTGACGCTATCCAACATTTATACCTTAAAATTTCCAGATTTCTACAAGTGGGTAGAATAAAGGGGTTCATTGTACTGTCTTATGAAAACATTGTTCTGGCCAGAGACAAAAACCAACCACTGGATGTGGTTTGTAATCCTGAAATGTGAGACTGAAGGAGGGGATTGATTATACATCACAGGGCTAACATAATTCTGAGAAAAGAACTTGCAAATTACTGTATCTACACTAACCTTCACTAAATGAAAGCATAATGAAGAATTCTGTCTTTTGGAAATATCTGGTGTAACCTTGAAGGTAATGATGCCTGAGAGACAGTAGTAGCAGACAGAGAGACAGGCATGTTGAAAGTAATTCCACACTCCTTCCTGCTCCTGCAGTTACCAGCAGACACATGTCCCACAGGAGAATGTGGCCCCAACCATGTGGGGCGCACTACACTCATAAAACAACAGCCTGTTGTGTGTACTTAGCCTTTCAGGAAGAGAATGGGTTCTTTCTTTTCTTTGTCACACCTCAAACCACATCCTATTTATATAAGACTCTCTGAGGTCAAAGGTGGTGCGAAATTGTCACATTTAACATAAAAATGGGTCCTCAAATAATTCTGAATGGTTCTCAATCAGAAGGTTTTGTGGAGTGCAGCTGGGAATGAAAACACAGCAAAGAAGCAAATGGACACGTGTGCATGACAGTAAAAGAGTTCTGCAGCTGCAGCCAAGACCTACTGCCATTTTATGACCAAGCACAATTCTCTCTCACTCTGTTAAAAGTTGCATTAGCAAGTGATTGGAACCATCTGCTTCTTTGTAACACCGAACTGTAAATAAAATTACAGTGGTCCAAGTCTACTCAGTGGCCTCAATACTCTGAAACTTCAAGAGTCTAATTATGATGTTAAACCCCTAAGCATAATTTTTGCTTTAAGTTATTGAATTAATAAAATGTTTAATTAGCTTGCATTCCTCCTCTAAGAAAGATTAGAAATCATCAGAGAACAGTCATAGCATGTTTATATCAGTGTGTGCACAATTTGCCACACCCTCTGACAGAGCAGCTAGACATGAGATGCTTTACAACATCCCACAACTTTATTCTCTCCTGCTGCTGGCCTGCTTGTGTCAATATGGAGAAAGAATTAACGAGCACAGCTGGGACAACTCCTACACACTAATTCCAATAAACTTTTTCCTGCATTCTGTCATGCAGAACAAGCACAAACACAGAGTGTGGGTGTGCATCACTCACATGGGTACACATATATAGGCTCAGCACACATGTACCGTTGACTGTTATCAGAAACATTTGTGCAATAATTGCAATAGCACCAAACATGGCTCCACTAACATCTCATCTACCAGCCTGAGCACATTTTCAACTTAGCCCCCAGCCTCAGCCCATTTCCAGCCAAGCTCCTTTTCCCACCCATCCCTAGCAACCAGGCCAAGCCTCAGTAACCAACAACTACAGTAAGCATTAGACTTAACAGACTATTACCTCACAGGGAAAAACCAGAGTAATTTGGCTGCTGTTCAGCATGGGGCTCTATACGTTTGGCTGCGGGTCGTTAATCTTAACTCCGCTTCTGTCAGGCTGCCTCTTACCGTGGCAGCTTTCCAAAAGCTCCCAGTGCCAGAGTGAGTCAGTAGGTATAAGGACAGGCAACGCCCCATGAACAGACAGAGAATACACTGCTCATATGGCCAATAAAAGCTATACTGTATGGAACAATGATTAAGCTGGCCTGAGCTTGAGCCAATGCTTTTAGGATGCAGACAGTGAGGTCATGTATAAACATACATGTACTGTATAGACACAGTCTGTGTCACTCGGAGCAATTTCAGCGTTTGGACCAAAAAGCATAATCTCCTCCCAGAGTGAAATTATTCTCCTCCACAGACAAACTATTTCCTCCCGTCTGGGAAGAGAGAGTTGAGAAATCCCTAATTTGACATCTACTGAGTCAGCTTGCAGGGCTGCAGAAAGCACATTGAATATAACTAATATAACATAAGAGCTTCTCCTGTAGCCAGCCCCCCCCTTTTTTTTTCCCAACACAGCGGTAGATCTATTCTGGTACTTCATAGCTTGCGGTTGCAGCAACCATCTCAGTGTGTCATCCAGTTGGCAGGTGTGAATTTGAATTATAACAGCCTCACGATGGAGTGCAGGAGCTCTCTGATAAGACGTCTTTCTAGGTTTTTATTTTCTGTCTGCCACAGGAAGAAGAAGACACTTATAAAATGACAAGATTTTATTATGGGAAATTCTTGACTATTTTTGCATTCTAGTAAGAATTCACATCCAAAAATGAACAAACAATACAAGCCAATTTCAGCCACTGAGGCACCTGTAACCCATTTTAAGGGTACAACCAGTAGTATTAATGGTGTGGTCCTCATTCAGTAGTGAGGGCAGCAAGCCACTGTGAATGACAGGGTGATTTACAGTTTTCACCAGCCAGTCCATGCTGTGGTGGTCTGTATGCAGCAAGTCAATGAGTCAATGGTGAGTCACAGTGTGTCTGTGTGTGTTACCCCAGAGACGACTCTGTTACCTACTGCTACAATGACCCTGTTGTTACACAAGCCACAGCTATGGTACCACTTTGCCCAGGTCCCTTACACAGTTCATCCTGCGGTTCTTCTTTTTTTGCATGCATGGTAGCACTTTGCACTTAAATGCATTTACAAAAGATGCAGACAAACAGACATACATAACCATCCACATACTTCAATATGAACTTTTTTTTGTTTTTTTTTTTACATAAATTTAATCTTACCTGCTGCTGGTGAGGGAGAGCTTGTCACCTGACTGTATGGACTGGCAACCAGGCTCAGGGAGATTATTGTGATGCACAGCAGACTCGTCATTTTCTCTTTTTTTCACACAAAAGCCCTCTTCAATAAAAATATAAATATAAAACTTGAAAAGAAAAAAATGCACAAAGTTTAAATATTTTAGGAGAGCTGAATGTTAGCTTGAATAAATTTTCTTCTCTTTTAATTTTTATTCATCTAGCTGTCCCTCTTTCAGCCTGTCTTTGTGCAGCAGCCGCCTGTGGTGCTACTGGAAAGTTTGGGCTCCTAAGAGGTTCAGACAAGTGCCTTTTATTGTAGCTTTGCATGGTTGAGACCACTCCCCCCACCCCTCAGCCCATCACCATGCACAACTCTATACTGGCTCCCCTTTGCCACATTATTTAAGAAAAACTCCCTCGAGGAGTTAACAAAACTCCAGAAAATTAACCTGCATATCATTAGCAAGAGTAGCATGTTAGAAGTGGAACTACAAAGATTCCTTTGAGAAATGCAACACAGTAAAAATATTCAGATATACATCTATCCTCACTAGAGGCAGTGAGTGAAACATAATCTTAAAATACAAAAAATGTCCCGTGACTGACAGCTTTGGTATGTTTTCACTTTATTAACTGTGATTCATTCTGATTTTACACCCCATTTCATTATTTCTGTTTTTTTTATTGGGGTTAAATTACACAAATCAAAGTTAATGTTCATAAGTTGTCATGCATTATTCTGAACACTGTAAATGGCCTGAACACTTCCCTTCATCCACACACACACAGATGCACGCACACTCAGCCTCAGCTTGTGTGCACATTTGATGCAAGACCATTAAATGCAAAATGGTCTTAAAGATGATGTACATCAAGGTCTCACCACAAGTCATACTTTTACCTTATCCTCCTTTGCTGCTTTTATTTATTACTCTCTCTTCTCTTTTATTTCTTTCTTTTCCCTAAAGCTTTTGTTCTGTACATACATTCAAGGATATGTTTTTTCTCTCTCTTCCTGTTTGAATATGTTTAAAGTTGTGTTATAAACATCTGCAACTGAGATGGTTAAGAGACCAAGTCATCTAATACCCACCCTCCCCACAGTTAGACCCCAGTTACTGTAAATTGTGTGAGCATGTTTCTTTCAGTATTTTTTAATGCTGTAGCAGAGCAGAGACAGCAGAGCAGCTTTAGGGAGGTAGGACATGGATTTGCGACCAGCTATGAACAACGGGGGCCTGTGTGGTCCCTCCTAAACGTTTTCTCAGCCGTCCAGAATGTCTTTGAAAGATGGCATGGCTGCGAGTGGAGCAACACGCTGCAGATGCTGTTCTGGACTACTCCATCACTAGAGTTATTACAGCTGGGACAACCCAAACTGTTTTCTTTCTCTCTGTCTCTCTCTTGCTCTCTTCTGCCCTGTCTGTCAATCCTTCAAACCCCAAAGAGATTACAACAGAGTACATGGTGGGGACCTGTTGTATATTCTGCAGCCCCAGCCTGCCCTGTCCCCCAATCCGCCAAGGAACTGTTACATAAGATGGGTATTGGTTAAAAGATCTCCATTGAAAAAACATAAATGGTCCCAGTTTTAGGGTGCTAAAACCAGAGCGGCAATCACCTCCTGCACCATGGCTGCATCTGTGACATGCTCTGGGGATATCAAAGCCAATGTAGTCCCCAATTGAAGTCATTTTGCTGTTGACAGCAAGATTGCTGTGTATAAGCGGGTACTTCCTTCCTTCCCAACAAAAAGGCATTTGTGAGAACACAAAAGTCTGGTAAACATGTGTTTGAAAGAAGTAACTTTTGGGTTCCAATATTTCCATTCAGTCCCACTTGACAAAACAATTCAAAGAAGAATAGGTTGTGGTATCTTTAGCAGTGCTGGTGCAAGATAGACACAGTACAGTGTGCATGATAGACGCATAAAAGAAACCAGTACAATCAACAAAAAGTGTTACTTGGCTTAACATGTTGCCAATCCATCAGCAGATATTTAAGCCACATTATGACACGGTAAATATTTGGGTAGTCAACATAATTGTATTTGAAAGAGCTTGGCAGTTAATAGAAAACCGCAGTGTGGCTTTGGGTTTAGAGAAACTGCATGGCTTGTACTTGTTTCATCTCAACATAAAAACTCCTCTGTGTTCTCTTCTGATGAAACGTGAGTGATGAAATCTTACATAATTGCTGTGATTAGCAGCTGCACGAAGGAAAACACATACAGTAATGGCATGACTGATTCATAAGATAAGTTAGATAAATAGATATAGTACATACAGTCTTTTCTTTCCTCTTTCTTAAACTCAATATATCCATTCCATCCAATCCTTCCATCTGCATGTTCTACTCATCTACAGGAGCCAAGTAAAAGATCTTTGGCCATGACATGTTCTTCATGAATCATGTAATGGAAGTAGATTAGTTGTCTGGAGAACTTCATTTCTGATGATTTGTCCAGAAGGAGACCTGACTGGAGACCTGGCCACTAGACTTTGACTACAGCCAGGTTTCCATCCAGATGTAATGCAAATTCTAACCATATTTTGAGAAAAATCTGCAAAAGAAACTATGCCAGTTCCATTTACAACCATGATATGAATACTAGGAGATGACTCATTAAGTATTAGTAATGTATTAAGTGGCTCTCAGAAGAGATTTTGCTTTTATAAATATAATTTTCCATCTCACACAAGCAAAGACTTTTTTGTGATATTTTGAGTTTTTTTCTTTAACTTTTGGCATTTCCACTTGGCGT
Source organism: Morone saxatilis (assembly GCF_004916995.1). Lineage (NCBI taxonomy): Eukaryota > Metazoa > Chordata > Actinopteri > Moronidae > Morone > Morone saxatilis. The sequence goes on from NW_023339718.1 coordinate 5,787,331, forward strand.
TTTTTTTATGCACCAAGTGTGCATGAAAACAGGTGGATGGAAACACATCTACTGAAACTAAAAAGGCCATTAGAAAACAGATTTGAATCCCTACATTTTGTAACTCACAAACTGAGAAATTTTTAACTCAAAATTTAGATATTTATCGACATGTAGACTTAGGTCTGACCTCAGACATGTAATATACTTGAAAGAAAAGCTTTAAAACACTAAAGTGATGTTGAGACACCAAGGGGTTAATTTCTGTGCTTAGTGATGAGAAAGTGAATGAAGGAAACCAAGCTTAAATTTGCCTGAGTCACTGTTGCGAAACAAGCAACACTGGAGATTAATATTGGCTTCTCAATACCACTTTCGCAGTTATTGGCAATAATGTTGCCGAGTGTTCACACAAGAAAAATCACATTAGTAAGCATGTGTGTGTCCATTTTGCATATTTCTTAATATTGTATAATCTTACGCATCTGCAAACGTGCACATTTGGGAGTACAGGATGTACTGGCCTGTATAGATGTATATTGAATGTCTTGAGGCGTCCCACCCAGAGACTCCTTCATGTGTCTGCTCAGATAGAGCCAAGTCTCAGGGCCATGAGCACATTCACAGCTGGCTCTCTGTAGACTGAGCTCTTGGACGGGTGGTACGATTCCCGATAACCATACAGCAACTCTTTGGGTCCCACCCATCGGGGGCATACGAGCAGGGTGGTGTGTAGCATCCGAAAAGCGACTTTTCAGGACCTTTGGGAATCTCTTATATAAACCATTATGGAAAGCTTGGACAGGAAAAGGTCAAAGCTGAACAAGCATGTGTTATCCCATGTTAGTCACATTCACATTAGCTACCGCCAAACATGTGTTCCTCATTATCTGCACCAGTACATGTGATTATACTTTTCTGACGATGACGTGTGGATCATATGGCTCCTTTTAAGGCAGCGATAAAACAAAGGAGTGAGAAGCTGGGGCTTTAAAAGTTCTGGGCGGAATGAGAAAGCAAACGTGTTGAATTGCTACATACGTGAGCAGAGCAGCTCTGACGCCACACAGCTGGTGTGTCACTGTCTCATCCCCTCCATATCAGATCAGGGAGGAACCAAAAGAGCATGTTTGGTTTTGTGTTTTTATATGAAATATTCTCTGTCATCAGATCCTGATTAGAGATGGCTCTACACATAGTGACCTTGGCTTGGCTTCCCTGGCGGTTCTGTGGGCCATCTGTGTGCAATGACTAAATGGTGGCCAGGGTGGCAGTGGCAGCAGCGTAGAACTGTGCTTGGGTGTTGGGACATGTCATCCATCTGCTGGCTTTGACACAGAAACACACAAACCACAAAGCAGCAGTTAAGAAACCCAAGAGGTTCAAATGATTCTTCACAGCCAAGTGTATCAAAAGAAAATGTAACGTGACATTTATTTTATCAAACTTGTGATAGATATCTGATGCTGGTGCCTGGCTGGACTCTTTAACAGTATTTTTTTTGATGTGATGGTAATTCATGTTTGATTTTGTAAAGTAAGTAAGTAAGTAAGTAAGTAAGTAAGTAAGTAAGTAAGTAAGGGGTTAATTAGCTTT
>NW_023339718.1:5789005-5789445 GCF_004916995.1 Morone saxatilis
GGGCCAGCCCATTTAGTGCCTTTGTCTCACATGTTACCTCTGATTTTTATTTATGTCCCCTCTCTATTGTTTTTGTTGCCCTACCATCGCCATGTGAATGATAAAATGTAATTAAATAGGCCTACATTTATTAGTATTAGTACTAATACTTTACTTGAGTGCCTCTGTTACTTTATACTTCTACCCTGTTACATTGCAGAGGAAATTTTTTACACCACTGCATTTATCTGACAGCTAAAGCTACTTTGAAGATCAAAATCTTATATTTATTTTATAAAACATATTATTGTCTGATAAAGATATGCACTATTATAGATAAAACCATACACAGTTAAAAAGAGCTTCTCTTTGAGGTACAGTATAGTATAATCCAATAATGATAAAGGAGCCGTTTTGCCACTTACTTTTTGATACTGTAGGTACATTTTGCTGCTAATATT
>NW_023339718.1:5789470-5819023 GCF_004916995.1 Morone saxatilis
AATATCTGGCTCTTCAGCTGCTTAATGCGTCACTGTGTTCACCAACTAGTTCCAAACTAGTAGTAAATATAACTAAAACTAATAGATTTCAATACCTCTGCCAACTACGGAAGCCCTGAGAGGCAAGTGAGAAAAATATTTCTGGTGATCCTTTTTAACAGATGAAAAATGTAAAAATCTTAAAAATAATCCTGGCAAAACTTTTGACCTGTTCCCAAATGACCAGTGTGTTGGATTACGTGGCATCTAGAGCTGACGTTGCAGATTGCAATTAACTGAATACAGCTCGCCTTCCAAAAGGCCCTATCTAGAACCAGTGTTTGGTTTGTCTGTTCTGGGCTACTTTAGAAACATGGATACAAGAAGAGGACCTGCTCCCTCTGTAGATGTAAAGGGCCATTTGGTAATGAAACACAAAACATATGGATATTATATTCTGTTTCTTTTTCTGCCAATAGATCTTCCTAAATGTTACACACTGGACCTATTAGTCATAAACACAAGAGAGAAAACAATTTATATCAAAGTTTTCTCACTTGCCTCTCAGGGCTTTCGCAGCCAACAATGTCTATATCCAATTATGTTTCAGATGGGGCCACACATATTCAACTTGCAAAACATACAGATTGATGATTGTCTTTTTTGGCATCATAAATACATAAATGAAGCCAACTCGGAGTCGTTCCTCACTCTGAACCGATAGATTCAGGTTAAGCCCTTGAAAACTTTTCCAAGGAGTGCTATATCTGTTTTTGATTTCCCAGCCAAGTTTCAGTCACATTGATGTATCATCACATAATGCAAGTTATATATAGGCCGTACATAAATATGTACAGTAGAACACACATTTGGTTTGCTTTACATCATGATGAAATTGAGTATTTATGGACTGCTGTGTCACAAGCAGCCATTTCTTTCTTCTTTTCTCTCTGTTTCCTGTTTGTCCCGTCTCCATCTAATGGTTTGCGTCCTTCTCGTGCTTGGCTGCCAAGCTCTAACCAGGGGGCTTGTGGGTGTATGGCTCTATGTTAGCCAGCTGCAAAAGACTGTGGGAGAGTCGCTGCAGAACACAACTTGAGCAGCACCGGTTATGTCACCTAACAATATTAAATCATGTTGTCAAGGGTGGTTGTTCACTATTGGGTGCATGGATATTGGCAGGGAGATTTTCCTGTCAGCAACCACAATTGAGTTTTGACAGAGTTGATAAAAATATTGTAAATTGTAAATTGTATCAATATGGATCACTCTGGAAAACATATGTGATGATTTCTGTCAGTGAAACCACTGATGTTTGAAAAACTGAATCTTTATGGATGCCTTGAGATATTTATCACTAACATTTCTTACAGTCATTTTTCTTATAACTAGATTGGTGAAGATGCAGATGGCTTGTAATGGAAAGAATTAGTCTTGACCTTTCGTAAAACGTCATTGGTTGTAAAATCTTCACAAGTGAGAGTGTGCAGCAGTGTTGGTAGTCTGTTATACAAGTTGTCGGCATACACACACACAGTAACTAGTGCCGAACGCACACCAAAAGTACCCTGGTAGGACATGACTCACAGCATACGTATATCTGAGTCACGCCTCACAAAACAAATGTCCCATGGTCCGCATGCATAGTGAGGTATAACTGGAAGCGGCAGCTGGATTCATTTGACCTGTGTTTGAGGTGAGCTAATGGAGTCCGGGTAGCCATAACAGAGTGAGTAACACATGGAGATTACCATGCTACAGTCATATGATGCAAGACTCTAATATAGGCACACAGTTTCCATCGTTTAAAGGAATCACAAAAGAGGAAAAGATGAGAAAGTCATCATCATGAGTGTATACATGAAAATCTGCCAGTGTTATATCTCAAGCTTTCACCGACAATGGAACTTTTGAAACTGCTTTTAAAACTGAAAGCTGCATTTTTTAAATCTTAATTACAAATCAATAACACCAGTCAGGTCAAATTTATTTTCTATTTAGGTAACCCAAAATCACAAATTTGCCTCAGAAGGTTTTACAAAACCCATTATTCTTAAACCTATGGTCTACCAGGCCAAAATAGTTTTTTGGCGAATGGTTTCTGATTTACAGAGACTTCCATCACAGTAAACACCATATCTGCTTTTACTCTTGTCTGTTTTATTTTTCTAACTTTCTGTATTCTTCTGTGATAATGCAGTACAGACATTTGGAATCAATCAACTGTTAAATGGAAGGAAATATTACCTTGCGAGAGATCACAAAATCCTGAGATCATACTAGAATCCAACTGTGCTTTTGTGTACAGTGGTTTGGACCAATCAGGGTCCTTTGAGGAATTACTGGCAGCTACGGCATGAGCTATGGCCGTGGTTTAACACTAGGTCTGTGTGACGACGTGTGTGAGAAGTGACTGTTCACTCAAAACAAACAATGGCAGCTGCGACAGAGGTTGGCATAAACGATGCTAGCACCAGTTATCAGAACTAGAGAGTATTTCGCCATGGAAGGAAGAGCAAGGAATATGGCTTCCCTTCATGGAAAAGATGATTTCGCTATGAAATCATGATTTGTTGATCTGATTGGAAGTTTGCCCCTGATAGACGATTCATCCAATCACCTGCTAAGTGCCTGCCCCTTCCCAAACAGTTTTCAATAACTTATCAGATTGTTATGTGTAACAAACCATTTGGTGCAGTCAGGTTTTAAGTATTAATAAAATTATTTTGAAAATAGTGATATGTTTTTTGTTTTGTTGTCTGACCTATTGCTGAAGTTTGTTCTCCTCCTCAACCTTTTATACCACCTTAGACTTACCTATAACCATTGTGCACTGCACTGTGGGACAACAGTCCATCGTTATACTTTAGTCAGCAAACTGACTCAAATTCAAATCTGTATAGTAGATTTTCTTACTGTACTCAAATAAATGAAACTCAGCCACACCAGGAATGTCAGAGATGCACAATTTAAAAAAAGCATATACAGAACAATATGCTTTGAACAAAATGTCAGCAGTAACATGACCTGTGGTAAGATGCAAAACCACTTACATGGTCCTTTAAAGCAATAACAGTAAGTCTCTTTAAATATTTTGGATGGAAAGTTGTAAATTCCATACTGATGGAGCTGTGTAAAGATAAACAAAAGGGAGCCATGGAAACCTAGATGTAATTACAGTATTGTCAAAGCCGGCACATTTCTCTTTAGTTTTTCTAGGATGTATTCACAGACCACATTGGTGTAGTTAGAGAATTTACAGCTGCCCCGGGAAATGAGTACATCATTACAGACATAATTTATGGGAAACCAATCTGCATTCAGTTTTCTTCTGGTAAAAGTGCAAAGAAATGTTAATACTAGAAGTGTGACCTGTAATGTGTCACCATCTAAATGATTACTAGCTTCTCCTCTTTTTACTGGGTCCTGCAGGCTATTTTCTCATTATTACTCATCTGTACATTAAACTACTGTTCTTGGGCTCTAAGTTAGGCCTGTTGAAATGGAAGTACTGCACATAAAGTTGTGCTGTTAGAAAGCAGAATGTTCTATCATATAGGTATAAATAAAAAACTTTTTGGTTTTCCAGAAAAAATACAGTATTAGGAGTTTATTAAGTCAGTTTATTTTTATCGCAGTGAAATCATTATCACCCAATTAATTGTATTTAAAGAGATCTACTGTTTGAGTTGAAATAAAACAGAAACACTGAATTTTGAAATGCCTTGTTGAGCCACAGTATAGCTGGATGCCAGAATGTGGTTGGAGGCAGCTTTAGTTGAGAGGAAAATTCAGCATCACATGACAATTGAGATGTTAGGGGCTGGATTGTAAGGAGATTGGGAGGATCCGTGGCAAATTATTGCACCCTTACCAATTTAATGAATAACACAGGAGCCAGTACTACAGCCGCATGTGCTTTTTATTCATGATTGATTTAAGGAGTCATAAAAAGTCATGAAGATTTCAGGGTCCCAACCGGGGCTCCAGCCAAGGACACGGGTGGGGTCACTCAGCCACCTGGCATTGTGAATCAAAGACAGACATCAGCTTCAATCAGTTCTCTGGCATGGTGTTTAGATTGTACTTGAAACTAAAAAGCTGGCTTCTAGCATCCATTTGCAGATTGAAAACAGATGGTGTTGAAACTCCAAGGGCAACCGAATCTATAATGCTTTAAAAAATGTCAAAAAACTACTCTGACTTAAGGGAATCACACACACTTAACATATAAGGAGATGAAAACTGTCGGTTAGATCTTTGGATAAATTATTTCACAACATAGCTGGAGAGGCAAGTGAGACTTGTGATGTGAAATAATGTAGATCTCTCCCAAGCCGATATTATGGTAAAGTTATAGAAACCATATGTTGTCAGAGGCTGAGGGACATCACACACGTGGGGCAGAATTTAGAATGGCTTCAAGATAAACTGTATGATTTGTTTGAAGGCCTGCGTTTAACATAGTGCAGTAATTACTCCGGAGCAGTTCCTTCATTTATAATCAATTAGACACAAAACCCATTTAGCGAGCCAAACACAAAGGAAAAACTGATGACTACAGGCTCCCACTTCTCTGTTGAAGACTGCCTCTGCAGATGTTTTAAAAGTCTCTCACTTTTTAGCACTCACAAAAAGCTTGTATCAAATAAAAGAAATGCCAAAATACACACGTAATCAGGTAATCTGGCTCAATCAATGACTTGAATAAATAAAATGGGCAGAACTGCACTCTTCAGTCACATTATATCAAACTGGAAAATCAGATATTTGGAATACAACACACTGAAAAAAGAAAAAAAAAACTGCTACACACATGGCTGATACATGTGCACAGAAACATGTGGTGTTGTTTTTTTTTAATTAAAAGAAGTCAGAACTGCCAAAAACTCAGCTGTCCAATTAGTTAGGTGGAGATTCAGATCTTTAAAACATGGGTGTCACATCTCCTGGCATTCAAGATATAGCACAATGTAAATGTTGACTTTAAATGAATGACACCTACAGGCAGGCTGGGGTACTGCAACTTTAAAATTCTATCCAAATCTCCATTTGGTTTTCAGAAAACACTTCACAACCAAGCAGTCTCTGTGCAGCCATTGTTTATAGTTTGGTCCTTGGAGTAGTTTGTTTATTTATTTACTTAAAACCATTGTTAAAAAGGGATTTTGTTGTTAAATGTTACAATTACTGTCAAACCAATTCACCAAAAGCCTATGCTAATTTCTATGCTATCACATTAGTTTTTGGAAACCTGTAAAAAATGAAAATGGTTTAAACAACGTATTTTGCAAAGATGGCAATACAACTCACTGCAATGTTAAGATGGTTATGATATTGTTGCATGTATTTCATTACTACTGAATAACATTAACAATGTTGTCTGTGTTTGTAGTTTTATGATTTAAGGTTCCAATAAAATCACACTGAACATGAATACAGTCTTATAGCTATCTATCCAACTATGCAGAGTGATGCATTTGTGAGGGAAGAATAGCTATTTATTGATAAATTAAATGTTTAGCCAAGAGTGCAATTCAATGCAGTTCCCCTCATTGCCCCCAACCCCCACCCCCCGCCACACAACATCTCTTCTCACAGAGGATCCTTTGTGTAACAGGAAGCAGAGTGAAAGAGAGAAGAAATGGGAGAGGAATGAATTCGTTCCATCCTCTCCTCTTGTCGATCCTGCTAAACAGACTCCTGTTTGACAGGAAATAATCCTTGGAAGGAGGGATGGTTCTAAACTCTATTAATCCCTTTGCTGGAGTAATCATTACAGACCCTGTCTCTCTCTGTCTCTCTTTTTCCACCTTCAGTGAGACCTTGATTTACAGTACATTCCCATGCAAAGCAGCCTGTTTCACATGCTGTGGCCTCTTTACTCAAAATAATTTACTATCTCTCTGCTTTAATCCAGGAACAAGGTAGACGTGTAAACTTGAGGCACTGAAAAAGAAAAAAAGAGAAAATGAGAACAGGATAATGAGAAAAAAAATCTCAATAGCAAATAAAAACACTCCATACTGATACTTCAACTCTCTCTCATTACTGGTTTTATAGCATGCTGGAGCCTTTCCCAGTATCTTAGGAGGACATGCCCTGTGGTGTTGCAGCAAAATCTGGGTGGCTGTGATCACACTGCAGGGTTAAGTATAATGGTTTAAGGTCACTGATTCACAGAGACTTTGATGCATGTTACACAACATGAAAGATTAAAAAAAAGTGAGGTGTTCATAAACAATTTTGAAGTATTTGGGTTCGAATAATCATTTGACTTTTATTGGGGTGACCTAACTCACAACATCCACCCACCGAAATGAATGACTAAACAGGAATTGAGAATTAAATTTTTTGTGGGCATTAGCCCCTGAATTTCTTTAGTGTTTGGGTGTATCTGTAAACCTTCCATCTCTGCACTTATGAAACAAGATATATGTTACTCTTGTTTTCTCTCTTCATGCTGCTATGTAAACACACTTTCAATAGAAGTGCCTTTAAGCAGTCCCAGTGCAGGGAACAGGGGTTGCCTAGGGGGTCAAGATTTGAGGACCACCCTACAACTCTAAAGCACTAGTATAGACAGGGAGGCCACCTCTAAAACCTCAAATGGGTTCAGGGACAGTGTTATGGTACAGTGCCCAGCTGTTCTTATGGTCCCCTAGACTTGCAGCAACTGAAGAAACATGTGGGTTTAATGGAGATTTTTAAATAGGTCGCGTTATCTGCTCTCCTGGTGTCTGTAGCAGTGACATAAACTACTGCATAATGTTCCTTTGTTTCCCTACAGAGTGCAACAAATGAGCAATATGTCCATCTACTAGCATTCAGTCTGTGTCTGCTGCCAACTTAAAGATCAGAGGTGGATCCATCTGTGCAAAGCTCAGGATATGCTCTTACTGACAAGAAAGGGACCCAAGTGTAATGAAATATAAAGCACAGAAGCTATGCTCCAGAATTTTGTCAGATCAGATCCAAGAATCAGCTCCAAGAAAGTTCAGATTTCAGCCATAGCTGTCCAACACTGGTGTGTTCTGGGCAAAGTAACAGCTCTCTTTTATAGCAGGACTGTGTAATGCTCTCTTTATGCCCATTCCCTTTCTGTCTTCTCTGTTTCCCATCCACCTTTGCCCCCTTACACCTCCTTTCTTTTCTACCACTTAGCATAACACCCTCCCTCATACTGCTCCTCCTCCTTTGCCCATTAGATAAATATAACTATACAAAACAGTGTCATTTAATAATAGAAAAAGGATTGTGAGCCCTAAGTATCACGTATGGAACATATACAAAGGTTCACAGGGAGTTGAAAATTGGACATAGAGTCTTGAATACAACAGTCTTTTCATTCACTCCTGTCCTATCCTTGTAACCGTTTACAGCTTCATGTTATATGTCTGTTCCATATCAGCCTGGCTGACTGTGCTGGCATTTTCACTGTGACGTGCAGCTGCCTCTAGCTGCTTCCTAGTTTTCGGGTCTACACTGCAACATAAGAATAGCTACCACATGTTCCCCACAGAGGAGGGTACTGAGAACAATAGAGGAATGAAGAGAGGGAAGAGGAAAAGAGAGATTGTTCTAAGCAGTAACATGGCCTAGAATCTTATATATGGCACCAATAATCAATATTGATGTCAATATAATGGGGTGGATCTAGAGGGGTGGCACCTCAGTTTGGTATCAAATTTAACACATTAATTTTTGCAATTTAATGATTTGTTGTGACCACATTTTAGTGTGAATTAAGTGAATCACTATATGTATGTATATGTATATACAGTATATGTTTACTAAAAGATAATATATCTGATCCTAACCCAGCCCTCCCCACACAAAGACACACACACACACTCCTGTACTTCATTTTATCTCTCTCATGCAGCATTCCAACTCACATGCTTTTCATGGGAAAAAATGCAGAACCAATAAAGAACCAATGAAGAACCTGAAGAACCATGTGTTGAACAATAACTTTCTTTGTGTAGTGTGTATAAACAGTATGCTAGAGCTACACAGTTCACTTCAAAGAACCACTGCGAAACCGTAACTTTTTGTGTGTGTAAAGTTGGGTGGAGGTCGGCTTTGTGCTCAGAGTTCATATTAACAATCTTTCATCTGTCTTGTAAAATAAACCAGATGCTGCAGCTGAAGGGAAAAAAGGCACACCAAACTGACAATAGAGGAGAGAAGAGACTCCTCATGTAAAGCTGGCCTCTAAACAAAATACACTAATGTTGATGTGAATATTCTTCTCTATGTAGTCTATACTTTATGGAACATAATTCGCTTGGACTGGACCATGTGCATGTTCTATTCCCTGCCAGGCAATAAAGCTCATTGGCTACTGAAAATCAGACTGTTGGCAATCTATTGCTCTAGAAAAACAGAGAAGTGGATCCTGGTATTGTCATCTGTCTTATTTCATTGTTAGTTATAGTAACAGTCAGTGAACTAAAGCCATCTGATGCAATGTGGAAACTCTGAATGTGGTTAACATCAATATCTCATTTTATCAAGCAAGACAAGAGGCACTTTAATGTTTTAAATCCACCAGTAAAGCCTAAAATGCTGTTAGTTGCTATTTGCCCATGCATTTTGGGCTCTATTTATGCAATATTATATAATATTTTTTAATTTCTTATGTCAGCGTTTAACAGTACATAGTTTCTGCCAGAAAGGCAACACCTCCTCATGCTAGCAATATGTAAGGCTGGTTTAACATGATGTATTTTAAACTGTATGAAATGTTAGTGCATGACATCAGGGACAGACCCACAGCAGTGGCAGCATGCCACAAACAGTGATGTAAGTAAGTAGTTGAAATAATTAACATCAAGAGAAATTGCCTGTGTTAGCAGGATGTATTAATGCTAAGCTGTCTCAGTTACAGTATACAGTAAAATGTATTCATTTTGGAGTCTGCTTTTGGTTGACCCCAATGCTTTTTACAATTCTATAGTTATGAGCTTAGTGTAGAGATTCAGAATCCCCCTAGACATAGGGGACACTTAGCTCCATGGGAGACAGCTAATATCTGGTCTTTAATCATTTCTCCATGCTATGTGGAACCCCTCAAATGTAAACAAACAGCACCTCAACTCGGACGAAGGAAAACAGAAATTATGCACACTGACACCATTGATATTTTGATTGATTTCCCATCTACTGTAGTGAGTGAAAAGAGACCTGTTTGCACAGCAGGTGACAACAGGAAATGAATCACTGTATCCCATATGTAACATAAAGCTGATTCAGCAGAGACTAAGGTCATAGCTGTGTCAGTCTTTTCTGAGTCACTCTCAACATGAGCTGCTTCGCTTTGAGGGAGGCCCAGATTTACTTTCAGTAACGAGTGGATCCCAGTAGGCCTCAGTGAGATTACGTAACCCAGTAGTTTGGTCATCTACTACACCATAAGGGTTATAATGCATCTTCTGTTTCCAATTACCCGAAGAGGTGGAACTTAAACAAGTAACATGTGGTTAAAAAAATATAAAGATAAATAATCTTTAAAATGTGCTTGCAAATGAAAAGGTCAGAGAATGACAAATATGATAGACATCTCCTCAAAATATAAAGAAAGGACAATGTGGGAAAGGAATGGAATCAATCAATGTGCACAAAAGAAAATGAAACCTGCACATGAATAAATTATTTGCTGAACAGTTTGTCTCTTGCATATGCTTTGAATAGTCTTGAAAGTTCACTGATGCCAACTAAACAACCGCTGCTCTACAGTACCGCACTGCTGCAAATGATTCCGCTCAACACTGACCCATTGTTACAGAAAATGGGGACAAAACATTTGGTACCACTTATTTCTGAGGGGTCCCATATGCTTCCTCGAGGATTTAATGCTGAAACGGGGGACACCTGAGATTTGTCTTTATCTGAAAATCTTCTGTAGGGATATTTATCTAATAGCTTTTTAGAGAAGAGGAAGCCAAGTACAAACAAATCTTTTTTACCTATTAATTTTCTCATGTCTAAAACACGAGCAGTCTGGAATGGTACTTCCTTGTTCCAGCAAATCAAATCTTACTATCCATCAACAGCTCTTCCTGGCCCATTGCCTCTCCTTGCCCACTAATAGCCTCTGTCCATTTGCCAAGGTTACTACACACAGCTAGTGTGCAATGAAAATTGACACCAGACTCACTGTATATCGCCTGACTGTTTCTGTAGCTTACTTTAATTGTTGTGGTTGCTAACATGCTGTGCTTTTTTTTCCTTTGGAGCCTCCTGTACGATCTCACATGCATGCACCCATATGCTGTAAAATATACTGTAATTAGGCTTGGCGTGGTAGTACTCCAGAACATGGAACAATCCAGTAATTCAGAGCTTCCCATACTAACAAACAGAAAATTAAAAATGAACTCTCCACAGCAGGGGCACTGTACACTCATGTTGGTGAGGGCTGCTGTTTAGTTATTCATTCAGGAAACTGGCACACATAATGCTCACCTAATGACAGCCTGCAGATATTGTGCTACAGGATTTGGTAAAGGCAGATAGGCACAGATATTGGATTTTTCTTTTCTTGAAAAATAATAAACAAACCATCTATCATCTGAGCCTACTTATCCTGTGAGGGGCCACAGGGGGGCTGGGGCCTCTCCCAACTCATATTGGGCGAGAGGTGGGGTACATCTTGGACAGAGTGGACAGCAAACTATTCAATCACATATTCACACCTTTTAATTATGAGTTTCCAGTTCACCTACGCTGTATTTCTTTGAAATATGGGCGGAAACCCTGATAGACACAGGGAGAACATGCAAACACACAAAAGCTTCACATGCCAGATTGAAACCCAGGACCGTTCCTTCTGCTGTGGTGGAAGTGCCAACCAATACACAACCCCATAATAAATGCAAATTAAGATTCACTACATAAAGAAAAAAAAAACACATGAAATAATGAAGTCAGGTTCTAAAATAAAGAACACTAAATTTCAGATGTCACTACCTAAAACTGTAATGACAGGACAATGAATAACAGTAATCATACATTTAATGGAACCTCACAGAATACTTCCTCTCAATACAAGCAAAAAAACTATTAATGTGCCCTGGCCTCTACTGGTCTAATAGGAGCACAGCACTTAATTAGCAGAGCTAACTAACAAGTTGGCAACAAACTGCAATTGTCAGTGGACTACTCTATAAATTATCATTATTATGCGTGACTGCTTTTTCAGTGCTTTCACCGCTGCAGCTCAATTGTGGTATATATGCCACTTACTATTACACAGTGTGTTTTTAAACAGGAAGAAAGAGAGAATGTTTTGTTCTTCCTCTGGCCCTTTGCTAAATGTTTTGTAGGCTATAACATGAAGCAATCTGAGAAATATTAAACAATTCTTGGATACACATAAATTCAAGAGTCATGCAAGATGCAAGATGTTCTGTTGATTTTAAATCCATGAGTGAAAAAAATAATAAAACTGAGGAATTCTCATGACCAAATAACTCTGACAGATTGCAAACAATAATGCAATTTATTTACTCATTAGCTTAATTGGCTCCAGCGCCAGACAAAAAGGAGACACCAAAAATGGTGTCATGTTAGAGTAACAGATTGGCTTATGAAAGACACATGGCTTTTTTTTGTACACATTTTATATTTGGATTTGACTTGCAAATTTCAAGATTGCTGCCATTAGGTGAATGATTCTGAAAGGCTGACATGCTGTCACAATGTTATGGGTCAATGTTACTAAATACTACACAGGCAAACATCCACATCTGATTACAAACTGGCCCAGGTTAGAGAAAGTTTAAGCATGCTTCATCTTCAAAGTTCTTAATATTTCATGCATATATTGTTTCACTGAATCCAAGGCTCCCTCCACCTTTCAAATGCTGTACTGCCATTCACTGCTGTTTTGGAGAAACTGAACCTAGTTACCTAATGGCCCATAAGATGAACCCAATTGTAAAACACTTTTTTTCCCACATTTTCTGCAAAGCATTTTTTAGATGAAAAACACTTGAAAACACAGGAGGTACTCTTTTAAAAGTTGTAAATAAAAATACAGTACATCATTAAACACATTAACCATCAGAAAATGAAGTAATGGAATTTAAATGGAGATATATTTATAAAATGCAGTAAATTGAGAAAAAAAAACCTTAGACACACTGGTGATTTCCAATGCTTTGAACTAGTAGTGGCTAACATCTGCCTCCATGTTTTTTTTTTTTTTTTTACTATCATGGTACTGTTCTTCACTTTCTCCAGTAAACCTGCCCTGAATGTGCAGTAAATGTGCTCCAAAATGACGCATTTAAAAATGTGTTGTAATTCTTTCAAACAACCTCAATCAGGGATTTCCTTATACATATTGCAGAGCCCCTGTTGGGTAATTGTCTTGTGAATTATTTATTTTATGTCACTACTGTATATACTGTGGTTCTCTTAATGGCCCACATGGTCTCTAGCAGCCAGGTCAACTTGTGTGTCACAGCCCCAAACACATTCATCATCATTACAAACATTTAAGCTATTGCTCAGTATCAGAGCAGCTCCGAAGACTTTAGTGTTATCGTGTTAACAATATACCGAGCTTAACACAATGGCTATCTCAAAGCCTTTATCCCTGTCTGTTTGAGTGGTCTCTAGCTCCAGTTAATGACTGGATGATGCAGTAACGGCTGATGTCATTAAACTAACAGTGTATATTAACACAACTAACAATGTGTCTTGCTGACAAAGGCCATACTGATTACTGCAGAACCCCAGAGGATCCTGTAAGTTGTTGTGGATGTGACACACTACATATGGTGTAACATTATGTAATCAATGTAATGTTAATCATTGGCTGTCTTCAGAGAGCATGCATGACTCAACGTATTGATAGAAAACATATGTGAAAATAAAACTTGACTGTGGGATTTGCAATGTTCATATTGACGTTCGGAAGATGAGGAAATGATGACAAATGAAGAGGAATAATGAAATGTACAGCACATATTGTTGTTGGTCAGTGGTCCCACAGTATGTGCTGTCATATAAGATGCATTGCAAACCCCAGCAGAGCATGAGCATCATACAGTTGGCAGTTAAATGCTTGCAGCTGTGTTCTCTGTCAATGTCTTCTTCTGTTCTCTATCTTTTGTAATTATGCCAACACTGTAAGTCACACAGTAGCTGCCTGCACTTATAGCTAGCTGCCTTCCTCACTGGAAAAAAAATGTGAATGTATAATGAAATAGAATAAAGACTGATTTATTCTCTGGAATAAGTGAGGATCCATAAAGAGATAGTAAACGCAAACCTGTGGCATAAAAAGTAGATCGTTTTATTACCTTTGCATGGTGATAAAACAGCTCTACTGACATTTTTAGTGTTTCTGTGGAACAAAACCTGCCTCAAACATCCTCCTGTGACAGTGAAGCTGCAGTCTGGGAGTAGGAAGGTATGTAAAACATATGGCATGGCAGTGCAATGACCACTGACCCTTCACCCATATTTACCATAGACTTTGGGTTCTTTGTCAAGCAGGAGGGAAACCCACTATAGCCATAATGACCTACTGGTTCTATACTGTCACTGTCTGACATGAAGACAAAGCAAACCTTTTCCGTTTATGCTAAATTTTCCTCAAAGTCAACCTAAACAATTTTAACAAAACATGCATTGCAGTTGACAGTAAGCAGACTTTAGCAAAGTTTTTTTTCTTTCAGCGCTGACCACAAATTCACAATTTGTATAAGTTTCTGACTTAAACATACAGCAATTATGTTTATTCAGTTGATTTCTCATATTGTAGTTTCTTTCCCAGAAAAAATGATACAGTTATTTTCATGACAGCGTACTCAAGTGACAATAATATTAGATGGTTACTGTATTGCTCAAATGAAATATGGCATTTTTATGTCAGTGTCTGGCTTAAACCCCAATGTAATTCCTTGAGCAAATTCCCTGCATAGCTTGTGGCACATCAGCAGCTGGGTGAGGAGACAAGATGGATCGCTGGAGTGACAGCCAGCAAAACACCCACAAAAAAGCTCGGCGAGGCTCCATGACTGCATAGACAGGATGTAGCGCAAACATGGACATGCTGAGACACATTCAGGCATGGATTTAGCACACACACACTTTTCTTTTATTGTGAGGTCCTCACAGTAAGGATACTCATTGATGTAATGCATCTCCACAATCCCTCCCCTTATCCCTTGCTTGAATTTAAATCTAACTTTAAAACACCAAATCCCTTTGTTTCACACATCCTGTTGAAAAAGAAAACAGTAAAACACACACACACTTTTCCCCGATACAATGTAATCATCTGTTCTGCCATGTGCTAATAAATAAGAAAATGGCAGCACAAAGGCAGCACACAATTGAATGGAAACAGGATTCAACAGGATTTTCTTTGTATATTTACAGTGTTTATTAACTGTAAAACAAGCATACTTAATTATCTTAACACACATACATGCACACTGTGCATTGTGCAGAGCACACGTGAGTGGTGTTTAATGGTGACGCAAGCACAGCACATAAAGACTGTGTGGATTCAGCTGTGAGTGAGCTCTAGGCAGAGTACAAGCAGTGCAGTTTTATTTTACTTCACAGTAACGGCCATCACACAAAATTGCATGTGTGCAGTCAGTCACTGGACATCGATGTACAATCTCGTTGACTTCTGCCCAATTATTTTTTCCGAAATAATTAACTAGAGAGTATCATTTGAATGTAGGTACTGTGCATATGTATAGAAATATGTTCTAATCTAAACACTTGCATGAAAAAAAACAGACACGGAAGTAGCAGAATGGAGTTCAGAACAAATGAGCACCAGCTTTGAAAGTGTGTGTGACATGTTCACATTAAATACCAAATGTTACCCTGAGGAAGTGACTTAATCATGATAATTGGAAGCAAACTTCAAAACAAATGCACAGAGTTCAAAAAGAGACCCTCCCCTGCTTCCTCTTTGAATGTAATGACTCTCCTTCACACTCCTCAGGCACAATGTGACATTCATACCAATCAGACTCAGTCTGCCACGAAAACACTTGTACTGTCTTGCTTTCTTTACCCTATTTCTGCCATCCACCCTTTGCATTTTTATTTTATATTACTTCTAGAGATTTTTTAAAAGGACTTTTTGTAACAATGTGCACATGAAAAGAGACATTTTCAGTCCTCACAAAAAGGAAATAACCAATAAGAACACTGATATCCTGTTTTCCTATTAGGTTAAAAGAAAAAAGGGTTATGTCACTGTAAAAGTAAATGTATAAAGTTGCAGAGAGAGCTATTTCCAGACACTGCTAAACTGTTAGTGGAAATGAGAGCATGGGCAAGGATCCTTGGCAAAACAGTCCCGAAGGCTACAAGGTTGTTTCTCAACATGACAACAAAAACTGCATCAGCAACAACAGTTTATAGTGCACCACAAAAAAATGACATTTCTGTAAGTTGTGCCTGTGCTGTGCAGTAGAGTCATGACAAACGAGGGGACATTGAGTGGAATCCAGGTGACATTCGTTGGCTGAGTGCCTTTTCTCTGCCCACCCAGGGGAGTAATTTCACACTGTTGAGAGGCTCCTGCACACATTTTTCAAACAGAGGGAGGAAGCAGCTGGAATGGATGGTAGCATTTGATTTCCCATGTGTGCACCTGATGATAGGTCCGGTTCTGAGAACTTTCATGGATTATAGAACTCTGGAGTTTTTTAAAAACGGCTTCACAAGGTGAAATGAACTCTTTCTAGGCAAAAAAAACAGACAGAGAACACATCTGCTATGTTAGTTTAAAAATTAATCTCAGAAGTACTTGTCTTTTGTTTTTGCCCTTTCGTTTTGCTCTCCCACTTCTCTTCTCCCTTCTGACGGTGTGAGAAAAGTGGGGGGAGACAACAGAATACATGGTAGAAGTCTCTGTGTAGGGATGACACCAATCCTATCTTTTTTCTGGGTGAATTCTCATAAGGATTATCTATGGTTATGCTTCTGTTTTTTGACAGGTCGATTGAACAGCACTAGCTTGTTTTCTCTCCTAAGATGGGACCCAGAGCAATGTCTGCTATCATCAAAGGCCACAATAATCCCCTGTGCTGAAATATAATATATAACTACTGTCATAAGAAAGCAAAGAAAAAGCAAGTGGACATGAGAGGAATACAAGAACATAAAGCAGCAAAAAATAAGTGTTTTAATGCTTCTTATAGTAGTTGAACTGCATAACAACAGATGGGTCTGTCTTGAATGTGTTATATTGTACTTTAACCACATATACATAATTATAATACAGTACGCGATCAAAGCTCAACCATTAACATATATAATACAAGAATATAATTTCTGCTGACCAAAGGAAATTACTGTCTGTAGACTGTAAAGTAGCCCCTCAGAGCCTCTTTGGATATACCACCCTCATCATAGGGAGAAATGCCCTGGGCAGAGAAGCAGCTGAAAATGAGCTGGTGGTATAATCCTTTAAACCTTATTTTAATTACCACTACAGGTTTGGCTCAGTGTGTTTGCTCCCACACTAATTTATATCTGTCAGTGTGCGAGCTAACAGAGCAGAGGAGAAATACCAGGGGTATGATGTGGGACAGGTTCAATGAATGAGCCCATTCTATTCGTGTTTGTCCAGGGTCAAAAGTCAAGCACAAACATTTTGAACTTCCATGTTGCATGCAAGCAAAGTGCTGTGTGACATTTAGAAATAATCATAATGAGTGAAGGGAAATTGTAGTCAATTAGTCTTAATAAACAGGTCATTTTAAGAACCCTAATGCTTCCAAACTACTGTGAAATGACTGATTTGCATGTTTTTGCATGAAGCTTTTCAAATTGACAAAAACAATGAGGCACCTCTAGTCTCTAATGAGTCCCAAAGATAGATTACTGTGTATATACACTGAACAACACCATTTAAGTCAAAGGTCTCAAATTGCCAGTCCGTGGGACATTTCAGGCCCTCCATCCCTCTTCCACCGTCAGATATATAGAACTGTTGTTTGCATTTTTCTTTTGTTGAGTAAGACGTTAGTAATAGAATGCCATTTACTTGTAGTACTTGAATGTTGAAGTGGCCCTCCTATGAGATAATAAACCCTGATTAAAGGGTTACTTACAAAAAATAAATAAATAACCCTAACCTAATGGATGTGTTGTATGTGTGTGATTGATTATGGGTGTGATAAGAAGCAGTGAACTCACATATGCACAGTATATTACAAAAAATAAAAACCAGACAGTATAACATTAATCAAAAATCTAGCAAAAGAGAATGTGTTAAAGATATTTTAAAACTTAAGCATCAATGCTGACAATGCATCAACTTGTCCTGTACTGTCTCAGTTTTATTTATTTGTTAAAAGTTCTGATTGGTTATATAATCGACATATAAACCCTCTTCTACCACATTCTTCCTTTGCATCTGCAAACCAGCCCAGTCACGTACAAAGTTAAATTGCATAGTTATTAGAGTTTGCGATGTTCACACAAAGTGTAAGGCAGGTCAGAGGTCAAAGACAATCAGTATCATTCAGTTGAGGTAACAAAGCAGGAAACTCAGGTCAATATTGGCTCTCTCTGTTTACCTACATTCTTCCTACTAGGAAACCTGACAGACACAGACAAAACAAGGACGGCAGATTTCTCTGGACCTTTCATCTCCCCGTACACTACCAAGAGTATTAATGAAAGGAGGAAGGACTCAGAAGACATTTGAAGTAAAGAAAAGTTCAGCCAAACTACATGAAAGGTTTCAGAAGAGACAGAATGAGTAAACTGGTTATATCCACCACACAAATGTATTTTTTTAAAAGCTAAAGGAACCCTTGTCACTTGCTCGAGAATTACTTTGAGGAAAAGGTTGTCATGGTGTAGACACAGACACTTGTTCCACATAGCAAACGCTATGTCCTCTCCTAGCTGACTGTGATAGGTGTATTTGAACAGGCAAATGACAGCACAATAAAATCACAGACATCCTCTGAGCTACATGCCACATAACAGCAGGAAGCAGACAGCTGTGTGAATTCAGGTAAATATGTTTCATCCCTTCCCCCTCTGATCCACCATGGGCATTCCTGCAGATATCAGTCTTTAGGTATGACACCGTTTTCACTTGCTGAAGGTCCAAACATGGGAATAAGCTCATATAAATTAAACCATTGCACCCTGACAAATTCTCTTTTTCACCCACGCAGGATCAGGTCTGAGACATTCCTGCTTTGTGTTGGCCTTATTGAGCCATGATTGGCTGGTCACATTGACCTCAGCACATCATCAATCACTGCTGCCTCCAGGTGCCCCAGTTTTTTCCCCCCTTATTAGTCTCTCAAGGGCCAATGCAGTGATGGATATCACCATAGGGATATCGTTCATCTCTTTGGGGACTGGTAATGGGCTGAGACCACCCCCACATTCAGGTGCTGAGACATAAGATAACATAAAGACCGTGTAGGGAACAGTGAGGGGAAGAAGAGGGGTTAAACAACAAACTATTTAGGGCTGTAGCTGTTATAATACGTCAGGGACTGATGATCCCCACTGAGTAAGATGTTTGTCAGCCTGCACTGCAAGGAACATGCTTTGCTACGCTCAAGATCAATGCATCCAGCTCCCTTATCGTCTACCAAAACAAATTTAAAAGCTCCGGAGGAAAGATGCAGTAGATTAATTTAAGATATCAATTCTGCCCCATTTGTCGTTCAATGTGCACCTTAAAAGAGCTGCCATGGATAATAAATAAAGTTTAAACAGCAGGTGGAGCTGTCTGTACAGTTAATGGACCCAGCACAAGGGTTTTTTTCTATAATATGGAGTATATAACAATGTATATTTGAATAGATTGTCCCTGTCTGAACGTGCTGTATGAAAAAACACTGTCAATATTACATCATACAGTATAAATATATGATCTAAGTGAGTATGACAGTCAATATGAAAAAGATACATTTAAGTTTTGATGATCCCTGTGTGGAAACTGGGCCATGGATACAAAAAATAGTGTTGGTAAAAACAGATTATACAATTCACTGGATCGTGTTTTGTACTGTCCTTGAACCAAAACATGGAAAACAGGGCTGCAACAAAGAGTTTTTTTTATTAAGTTGTGACTGTTTAACCAAAAGAACAGAATACATCTGCAGTTTGAATTCATGTCCCACCAGATTAAATTTGACAGGAGAGATAAATGAATGCATGTAGATACATTTTGTGAGAATGTGTTCTGTCTCCCACAGGCATTTTAACATCCATGTGCAGTTATTAGGTGCAGTGTGACCCAGTGAACAGCAGATAGCACCATTGGACACATCATGCTCCGCTTGTTCTTTTCCCCTTTTATACAAATGAGCTTGAGTAAGGAGGTGGGTTGAAAGGGGGTAGGTGGATGCAATCATTGCTCTCTGTATGCTCATAATGTATGCACTAGTCTCTCTCCTGACCTTTTATTCCTTAGCACCACATTTTCTGTTTTAAATTCCCTAAACACTACATATACACACTAAATACAACATGTCTATTCTGAACACTTCCTTTGATACCTGTAGTTCATGCCTGTTCTCACAGGAATGGAATTTACAATACATCAAAGAAGCATTAAAACAAGAGAGGGCTAGATGGAGCGGGGCATGTATATTTATCTTAGGCAGTGTACTGGAATACACCCACTATACAGGGCGTTGCATAATGTTACACTGGGGTGTCTCATTACATAAATACATGTGTGCTGTAACAATGCTGCAAGAAGGTCAGAATATGACTTCAACAGATCAACAGATTAT
Source organism: Morone saxatilis (assembly GCF_004916995.1). Taxonomy (NCBI): domain Eukaryota; kingdom Metazoa; phylum Chordata; class Actinopteri; family Moronidae; genus Morone; species Morone saxatilis. The sequence continues at coordinate 5,809,216 of NW_023339718.1, forward strand.
GATCAACAAAGGCTCAGGCTTTTGAATCGTGCAACTCACAAATGCAGATTTTTGTTTTTTTGTTTTTCAAAGACAAACGCAGTTTTCCAGTAAAAGCCAGTGGTGGAAAGTAAGTAAGTACATGTACTCTACTTAAGTACAATTTTGAGGATTACTTGAGTCTTGAATGCCTATTCAATCATTTAGCCCAGGATAATCATATTTTCTGTAAATGACACAGTGAGTAAGTTTATGTAGAAATGCAGAAAGTGCAGACCCTATGTGTTATTGTGTCCCCCTTTCCACTCAAACCAAAGTTACACACTTAGGACAGTGTTTTGTTAGCAGTTGTACTCAAGGACCACACCAACAAAATGGGGGAAATTACATTTGCAGGTAGGTTTAGACGCTGTTTAATGTGCTGAGGCAGAGCAGCTAGCCAGCATGCAAACTGTTAGCAGTAGGCTACTATTTCCTAAGCAAATGTTTGGTCGCTCGTTTTAACACTTTTGCTTATTATATATAAATACATGTATTTTTGTCTTCGTCTTGATATTTTTGAATGCCAAAGATTTGATAAGTAAAGTCATTAAGGGTTAAAAGCTTTTGCCGGAATTCACTTCATTACTGTCATGAAAAGAGTGGTGACCTGTCTTTGTAAGTGTTGCTGAATTGTGGCTTTTACGTGTGGCACTGAAGTTTTCTTTTTAGTCTTCCATTTAATAATTTTGGATATTCATTGGGGAGCGGCAGAGACACACTTGGGAGTGAAATATTGTGTTGTTCAGTCTGCGGTCCCGAAAGTGCTACAGTGCTGTCTGGAGCTCTATCCCGCTTTTATGTCCCCTCTCTCTCTGGAGACCACACGACAAAAGATGCTGTTAATGATTTTATTTGAAAAGGAAAAAGAAAAATAAGTAGAATGGAAATGGACTTAACAATGATGAATGGATGAATAGGCAAAGGAGCTTGAATAGTGGCTTTGGATACTAAGTCATTGGTGTTTAAAAGTAAAAATCATCTCCCAAAGGAGCTTTTAAGTTAAATGCTGGACAGACGAAATGGCTAGATTTAAACATCTAAAGTCTGGACATTTTTTCTTTCTTTCTTTCTTCATGTGACAAATCCAATGGGGGTAGGGGGTAGTTGAGGTGGGAGCCGGGACACTAATCAATTGGATCAAAACAAACGTGATGATGATGCCTTTTTGGAGCAAATCACCACACCAATCTGATTAAAACAAATCCAAAACAACAGTTGTCTCCTGCTACGGCTTTTAAACCAGGTGATTATAAATTCCATTAGTGGATCTTGCGCTGTAAAAATCCTATCTAATGCTTGTGATTAGGCCCAGTGGGTCTTTGGTCAGTTTGGAAAGCATCAGGCTATGCTCAGTTTTTGCACTCTTCCCCCAAAGTCCCCCACGCTACTCAGTCCAGCTGTGAGGTCAGTGAGCTCCAGCTAAACCTCAAATGGTCTGGGAAGAGGAAATTACTTTTTTTTTTTACCATGATATTAAATGTACACGCTTGGTTTGATTTTAAAGGGACCCTTTCAGACACTCTTGAGTGCACTGTGGAGACAACACACATAGGAGAAAATACACTTTTGCTGATTTAAGTCAAAAAAAAATTCTGTTTCTTAATACCCTTCACATATTTGGACCTTGAGGCCTCCCCTATGCTCATGTTGTCTTTTGTCTTGAGTTTGTTAAGATCTTACTTTTTCCTGCCTGATCCCCTCACCTCTTGCTTTGTTTGCTGAAGAAGAAGTGAAGTGGTAGTGAGGAACACTCCTAACTCCCCTCCACCACCACAGCTGCGTTCTAGCCCTGCATTATTGAACATGTTGCAGCATGATCACAAGGTCAGAATCGCAGAATCAGGATCAGTTGTAGTGGACAAGCTATGTTTAAGTCGGGGTCAGGGCTGTTCTGAAACAAGCGTGCAGCACATTTCCATTTCTTAATAATCTTTGAATGGATCCTGTCTGCCTTTTAACATCATTGATGTTGAGTTCAGGGGCCCTAATCCCTATCAACAAGAGTTAATGGGAAAACGAATTGCAAAGCATTGCGAACACACCCAGATTAAAGAACTAATGCAACTTGCTTTTTAAATCATAAACATGGGCATTGATAATGCAAAAAAAAACCACACCATATTGTGAGTTTGGTTTCTTCCTCAACAAGAAAGATGATTCTAATGATTCTATTGATTTTTCTTAGTCTTGTATTCTGAGTCAGAGACATCCCACGCCTTGAAGAAATATCTGTTTTATCAGTGTTGCTGCCAAGTGAAACTATAGGCCTACAAGATGTGGATCCTCAAGCATTTCATCCTAAAGCCCCCAGAGCTCTCCTATACTTTCACACATGAGTAGGCAAACCATCCAATATCCTGCATGGGTCAGACTCGTGAAGTATCTGCACTGCACAGGTCATCTAATGTCATACTGTAGCTCTCCTGATGTCTAATTTTCTCTAAATTCTTTCTTCCGTCTGGGTGTTTTATTCGGGGGGTTTCAGTCTTTCCAGACCATGACTCTTCAGTCGGGTGTGTGAGACCCATACTTAAAGAACTTTAAGGTGGAAGTGGGATCACTGGGAATGCCAAGGCAATTAATCCCATGACCTTCTTGCTCTTGGTCACAGGGAGACGTACATGGGCAGAATTTCATCATCAAAGGAAAAGGGACCAGAACAGTAAAAAAAAAAGGCTACGAAAGGACTTTAATCCCCACAGTATTGTCTTTTACTTACTCTCATAACTATAATTTGCCACTATTTTGCAATATTTTGTGTAACTTGCAGCAAATACTTTGGTTGAATTCAATTTCAGATTCAAATTGATGCAAATGAAAACCTCCCATAACACAATAGATCCTTTAGAATCGTGTACAATTTGTGAAATAAATATAAGCGTGCCATCTGCTGAGCTTGGATCACTGGCCTCTCTTCAAGAGCAGACACAAAAATGGGTTGCATGGTGTTATGTTATCCTGGAAACTCTGAGAAGGCAGTGTGCTAACTTTTGCAGTAGCTACTAAGAGGGGAAAAACTTCAGCCTAAATATTCAAGTATTTACATATGAGTCATTATCCAATCACTGCCACACACCAGTGCACTAGATGATGAGAGGTTTAGTGCGGTGTACTGGAAGACACTGAGCTGGAAAGTGGGTGAGATAAATGAGAGGGTGTGTTTCTGTGAGCGTGTGATGATACCAGCAGCAGTGACTGAGTTCTGTATGACTGGAAGACCAGCTGGAGTTAGAGTGAAGATCGGTTGTTTGGTTTTTCCTGCTTTTTTCTCCTCAGGTGTTTCAACAGCAACACTTTGACTCTTTTTGACAGCAATACTGACCCGCAGTCTGGTTTGCATCTGCTGATGAGGAAAGAAACAGAAACCAAATTATAAAAATCTCACTTCCACACATTTGTTCTTGTGACTCTCAGTCTGAAGTGTTTAGACAAGAAGTGCCAGGTCTTCATGAGAGCATTAGGTGTGGCTTTATGGAATAACCTCAATGCAGCCCCCCAAGCCATTAAATAGTGGGGTTTGATGTGTGACTATTGTTTTTACAGTCACAGATGCTGAGAGCCACGATAAGGCAGTGTCTTTAGAGGTTCATTTGTTGACATACAGAATTCATGGCTGGAGGCTGTGCAAATTTACCAATTATCCGTGTGTGCCATAGAGCAACACTGTTTGACTTGGATGTAATGCGTATGTTTGGCTCCACAGCACAAACTGAAAAAAGAACTCAAACAGTGCAATCAGCACTGTGGCTAGCAGGGAGCCAACTATTTAAATCAGTGTGTGTACAATAAAATGGAAATACTGCCCATCTACACTAAAGAGCATAATATTAATGATGTTGAAATCATGTTTTATAGCCAGACAGTGGAAATTATACAAAGATATGCACCATGGACAATTTTTGTGCACTCTTCCTGTACAAACTTATGATGAACAGCATGTGCAATGCTGTTTTCTTTCTAGAATTTAATGTAGGTTGTTGCTATGCTACATTGTAGTTAGCAGCAACTAAATTTATTTTACAAACTCATAAACAGCCGAGGACTTCATGGAAAAACATAAGAAAAAATGTCCTTTAACAAGAGATAGATGCTGTAAAGTTAATCATAGCTTAAGTTTTAAGAAAGGAAGGAGATGTTTTAGTGGAGTTGATACTGAATCTGAATTGGCATGCAGTATATGTATAATTTAGTGTATGTGTGACTGAGTTGCCAGTGGTACAACTACAAGGTGTCCTCATAACAAGATATTGTCTGTAATAACTAAATGACAGAAAGAGCTGTCCCATGAGAAAATAACACCTTGAATAAACCAGTGTCTTTACCAAAGAGAGAAATCTAACAAGAAAAGAGTGGAGATAGCATCTGCATACTAATCACAGTCTCTAGAGCAAAATTTAATTGTGTGTTTTAGCCCTAAAAAGAAAGCTTGATCAGTTCATTCAAATGCTCACACTAATTTCTGCTGTAGAGGAGAGGCAACAGTGCTCTTAGATTTTCTCATTAACTTCTTCTTTCTGTCTTGTCTCTTCACATTTTCTTGTTACGTGATATTTTTCTCCCTATAATGAGACATTTTGTTAAATTGAGACATTTTTTCTTGTAAACGTGAGAAGTTTCTTCCTTATAAAAAAATGCTTTCACATCATAAGACAACTGCAACGTTTTATGGTAGTTATATGTTGTATAATAACTTTCTTGGATAATGTTGCAGAAAATAAATAAATACAAACTTTTTTCTAATTAAGTTCAGTAAAAAAACAACTGAAATGGTATTGTAATCCATGTAAACCATTTTATGTGGGTTGTACAGCCTGTGGTTCGGAATGGTATTGTAACCAATGAGATAAAAACTAAAACAAAACTAAAAGAACTAAGTCTAGCACAGCCAGCCTAGAAGCCAAGTGAAAATCAACTGAAGCTGAAATAGAAATAGAAATTGCTAAAAAAGAAAATGGGATAATTTAGACTGAAGTCATCAAACTACTGCTGTGCAGCATCCATGTTTCTGTGTTTGTGTACTGGTATGTCTGCGTTACCTGTTTTGAAGGAAAGTCCTCTACAGGTCAGAAAATTCTTTGATACAAAGAGAGTTAGTCACTCAGACAGAGCACAGGTGACAGATATGCATTATGCATGGGAGAAGAAGGGAAGGCTGGATATAAAAAGCACACTAAGATATTCACAGTTACACATACAGTTCAACGGAGCCATACTGTACTGGTGTTTGTGCAACTTTATTGAATAGACCTAAACAAGCCCAGAGTGCAGTCAATAACATCTAAAACACATTAACATAGTAGAATATACAGGTATATACAGCATTTATTTATATATAGGACACACACATATTCGTGTGAGCTTTTGTGAATGTATAAACAGCCCTCAACCTACCCCCACCACAGCCGACTTAGTGCTCTTGCTCCCTCAGGCTCAGAAGGCAGTCTGAGGCTGCACTTTAGTGCCTAACGGCAGAGAACAGCTTTAAAAGGAGGTTCTCAGGTCTCTCCATCTGTTGTTCTGTTCTGGGCCAGGCTACAAGAGCTACAGTAAAATCGCTTCAGTGATCAAAAATTACAAACCTGATGTCAGCAGCAGCACAGTATACCCAGCAGTCAGCTGCTTACGTCTCCCAGAGTCCCACAGAGAAGTCCTTGCAGGTCCACGTTTGTCCTCCTTTGTTTTTGTGATTGATACTGCAGATAGAGAGTGTTAGCTATCCTCAGTTGGTACAGGTGTTGATGATGTCTCTAATTAGCTGCAGAAGATTAATGATGCAGATTAATTGGCAGTAGGAATTTGTATGTAGTCCTTGGAGTAAAGTTAATTTTATGGAAATAAGGTTTTGGTCACTTGTTGTTTTAAGTCAGTTGATAAATTCTAAATTGGTCCCAACATTTAACTCTATGAGTGCTGAAAACCTTAAAGCCAGATGGTGAGCACCTATTCTTAAAGCTGCTCTAATCAAAATGTTGAATTTATTATGAATATATAATAATTAAGTAGTATTTGTTGTGAACCAACAAATAATTGTCACCCAACTCTGAATTTGCCTTCAGCTAGTGCACTTTAGCATCTTTCAGCTTATTGTTTTATGGTTTTACAGTGTGCAAATGTCCTGTTGTGGATTATTCTCACTGTTCTCATAAACCAATTTCCAGCCACAGCAGGCAGCTGTTTTCAGAGACAAAGCTCTGATGAACTACCTGCCCAGCACCAAACGGCAGACAGTTAGCGACTAGCAGCTGAACATAGCGGAGCATTTACCAGATAAAGAACCAGATGTTTCCCTCAGGAGTAGGTGAGACAAGGAGACCTGAAACACAACTCCAAATAAATGCTAATGGTGTCCCATTTCTGCTGCATGTGTACATTGTCAAATGTTTGCCATCACGTTCCTATATTAACTTTATGGTGATAATGTGTCAATGTCGTGTTTGCAGCTTGTTCATAAATGCAGGTTTAAGGTAAAAGGGAACTTTTTCAAGAAGCATATTCCAGCTTCCTGATTTCCCTTTTTCAAAATAAAGTTAATTTGCATTCATAAAATGTCACCAAATGTCTCAGGATCTGGATAGATACTGAACTGATAATGACACTTGGCTGTCATCTAAAAAGTAATAGGCCTATAACCTACTGCCTCTAATAGAGGATGAGAAGAGTTGAGTTACTGTGTGAAGCTGGGCAGAGTGGAAAAAGCTGACATGTGAAACCTATGAAGAAAGAGGCTTAGAGAAGACTCAGAAGACTTTGAACAGAGGACTAAAGAGCAAACAGAGAGGAGGGGTTGGGGACACACACGCACATACAAACCACAAGTGGACAAACTCCACACTGTCTCTGTGAGGTGCTACCTACAGAAGTTAGCAACTGTGCAGAGTGCCTCATAATTAGTCTTTCAACAGGCTGGACATTGTTAATCTTAATCTGTCTCTTATCTCTGGTTCCAGACGAGGGGAATTAGTGGCCTTCACCCCGCCACTTGGCTTCTCTTCACGCCTCAGCCATTTCTCCTCATTACGGCATTACAGGACCATGTGGCACAACGCGATACCGCTGCAGACCACGGCTAGCTCGTTAGCCCTATTCTCATTTTGCCTGATGAATGATATGTGCCCTCTGTGGCATCGGCTTCTCAGCGACATTGATTTCGCAACTCGAAAGGTTCTTTAATCATGTTAGAATTATAATAGAGTGCTCATTGTGCTCTTCAAGTGCACATGAGCTTGCATTCATAGCGACATAAACACATACATACACACACACACTGAAACACACAAAAGGGATGATCACTTTCTCAAACTCTAAAGCAAGGTGTGCATTTGAAATTCCTCAAGCTTATTTTCCCATAAGCATCATCTGGGTTTACCTTGGCACAGTTTAAAAAGAAATGATGATTTCTATTTATCATTTGCATCTGGCATTTTCCGTTACCATCCAGATAATGCAAATGAATACACTGTATACTTCGAAGGCCATACACAAATTGATATAGTTATCCTCCACTGAGAACCAGTTACTGCCTGCCATGATTCACATGTTGATGCTAGCCTATAGCATTTTGGGAAAATCTCTCTCGGCATCAGATAGTTACATAGCAGCTCATAGCCTTTCCATTCACAGCACAGTAATCCCAGAACAGGCTATGCCAAAAACAAGAGATAAATAAGTAATGAAGAAGTGAGTGGAGGGAAAAACAACAGCAAGAATGGAAGAACAATATGAGAACAGTGAGTGAAAAAAGATGAAAGCATGTGTGCATCTTATCTATGAAAGGTTTTTATCCCCTTTCTCTTTTCAATTAAAGATATAGCCCTGGTCTTGTCTCAGGAGGATGACACTTTCAGCATAGCCCAGCACCATCTGATTGCTATTTCACTAATGTTATTTTTATGCAAATGTAGTTTTTCCTTCATCTTCCTTTTCATGTCCTAATGAAACGTCCGCTATGCTGCCAGCGTTGCCCTCTCTGGCTACATGGAGGAAAATCACCAGAAACACGTCTCAACCCTTCTGAGCATTGTTCACTTCGATGATACTGCAGAGGAGATGAGCTGGACGTGTTCTGATGATACAAGGAAAGAGGTGATGCTGTTTCCCCATCAGATGCCTTATAAATATTTACAATGTAAACATCACAACAAGGGAATGGTATAAAAATCCTACGAGTTGCAATTTATTTCCATCATAAAATGTCTTGGCTCCCAGTTCGTTGATTCAGTGAAAGGGTTTACTGCATTTTAACTCCTAAAGACACAGAATCATTCCTTAATGCTGAAGCCAAATTACTTAATCAGGCATCTAAGGATGGCAATGTCAGTCCAGATTGCTATGAAATTTGGTATACATATCCATGGTGCCCAGATGATGAATCAAAAGAATGCACTTATCTTGAGAAATATCCCCTACTTGGATACTACATGGAACATTGTGTGTGGATGTTAATGGTTCTCAAAGGATGAAGCCTTCTCACGTTGGTGAGCCCTTGTTTCTTCCCACCATTAGGTTGAAATTTGAGTTTTTATTGTGTGAATTTGTACAAATTCAATCTATTTCATTGAATGGATTGCCACTCATACCATCCTCAGGATGAACTGTAATCACTTTGGTGATACTCAAACCATCTGGTCAAATTTTAATTTGTCCAAAACTTAGTTTTGTGATCAAATACCAATACTAATGTTGCACAAATGCTAACTTACTAAGCTAAGATGGTTAACATGGTAAAACGTTTTTACTAAAAAGTATGAATGTAATACATCGACATGTTAGCACTGTCATTATGAGCCTGTTGCCTGATGTTACTTGCTATTTAACTGAAAACACACACTGCCACACAGAAACACTAGGATAGTTATACACTTGTTAAAGCCAGAGAAGAGTCTGTGTGCTCAACCTTGTCAACACCGTAACTGGATTGTTTTTTAACTCAACCGCAAATGAAATAAAAAATAAAGCCTTTAGACAAAAACAATCAAATCAAGTAAATATTATCCTACTTACAGTGAATTAGTGGAATGTATTAGTGATACGACCACAGGAAAATATCAGTATTAGCATACTGATGCAATTCTTGGTCATACTCTCTGACTACAGTATTGTAAAATACCCCGTTTTGTTTTTTAAGCCAATAAAAGAGACTCAGCTCAGAGTGTTAGTGCTAAAAAAAACAACAAGGAACCACTTTACATCTCATACACCGGCCAAAGAGTCCATTTTGTGCTGGCACAGTTATTGCAAATGGCAGGAGAGAGGTTGGAAATGAAAAGGACACTCAAAATCCTTAATCATGAAGTTATTGCTACTACATAAAGACACTAGCACTGCCTAACTGGGCCAAATTAGATTATTTTAACCGTCACACTTTCATATAGAGGTAACAGCTTAAGACAGAAATCATCACATTCAGAGACATCCTGCAAAAGAGGAACACTTCTCCACAGATATTTCAATTAACATACTTCTGTTCATATTTGTGTTGGGTGACTGTGATACAAAATTAATGAAGAGTGTAAGGCCCTGTCCACACGAGTACACGGCCTCACCCAATGCGATGTCGTTTCGAAAAAAATCTCTAACTCCATTAACATTTTGGGCGTCGTCCAGGAAATATTCTGCGGCGAGCACGGATTTACGCCCAAAACGCGTGGGTAGGTACAGGAGGCCAGCCGGTATTTGGGCGTGCCCGGTGACGGGCTCGCATCATCCTATGAACACAAGAACCGAAAAAGATATTGGTGAGTGTTCAGTTGAAAGCGGCCTCCGTCGCAATCATCGACAACTTTTACGG